>NC_133212.1:3618012-3675512 GCF_958299795.1 Porites lutea | reverse complement strand
ATTTCCACAAAAAAAAAATCAAACCTTGTCAAAGCATGGATGTAAGTTTACATTACCTCTGTACATAATTTCCAAATAAATAATTCTAACAGAAAATGTTCTCACCATTCTCCAGCTTATCTGAGGACCTGCGAATTAAATCAAAGTACAGATTAATGTGGTGCAAAAACCTTTTACTTTTTCACTCCTGACCTTTTAGCTAGTCAAAACATATCAAGAAGAATAATACCCAAATTTCATTTTGTATAATTTCCAAAAAACGTAATCAAAAAGAGCTATGTAAAATACTACTTTAGTTTTGAAGGAGGCAGCATGGCTGAGCAGTTAGAGCTCTGGACTTGCAATTCAGAGGCCTCAAGTTCAAGTCCCACTCTGATCGCTCGCTGGATTTTTTCTCGCTAGTCACGAGTTTAAATCCTCGACCACGCTTGCTAATAGCCAACTGGTTCACCTCTGGCCAATAAGGATTCTTAACCCGTTTACATGTATGTTTTATTCAAATTTATTTGTTTCAGGACTTTGCTTGGCCCCACTAGCATTAGTGCTATAAATACTGCCGAGGGTAAAAACAGAAGTTTATGTAATTTATTTTTTAATGGACTTAACCCAGGACAAGGCAAATATATGAGGGTATTGTTAGAATGCATGTAAAATATCATAATTTTTGTTTATTCAGGAGTACGTCCACATATATGATTGTCATATAATAATAACAATCTTACCTAAGTCTTTAAAGTACAATCTTCCTCCATCTTTTATGTCAAATGATGCTAATTTATCCTCATCCTTTAAGGATTTTCCTCCTTTAGAAAGAAAATAAAAAATAATACAAACAAAACATTAATTCAGTACATGTACAAGACAGTGTAACAATACTATTTGAGTCACACAAGCGCATTTATTGGCTGAGAAGCCATCGTACTAAAAAAAGCTCTCATCTGATTGGCTACAGTAGCTCTGATTTTAGCACTAATAGGACAGTGTAACAGTACGCACCATGCCTTAATGCCATTATGTGACAATAATTTTTTTTTAAGCTCTGGCCAAAAACTCTTTGAAGATCTTGTATTTTAATTTAAAAACAAGCTAATTAAATTACCCCAAATTTTGTTATAGTCATCATTAATTTCTAACCGAACTTAGTGTGATCCAATTGTGTCACTTGTCTGATTACAGGATGAAATTGGACTTAAAATCAGTCCTATTACCATTAGCAAATGTTTTGCATGATAATTCTGAAAAACTTGACCTCAAGTTCTACTTCTCTGAGTGAAAAATGGCAGCTAGTGGAATTTTGCCACTTATCATTGGAATACACGAAACAATAATTATTTGTTACTTTTATGATACCATAAAATCACCATTGTAGTAAAACTACTATTGAATACCATTGTTCTAGTAGTTAAATCACCACAGCAACACAATAATACAGACCACCCTCCATTAAACAGCCACCCTCAATTAAGCGGCCAGTAGCCAAAGTCCCGAAATAATTGCAGAAAAGAATAGGAAATTAAACCTTTTTGCACTTCTGTAAACAAAACCACCAACTCAAGGCTCAGGTGGACAAAATACAGTGATTTGTATGAAACTGTACAACCAAACCTTGACATCATGTCTTTGAGTTTGCTCACCAGAGCGGAATGCAGGAAAGGTCAATAAAGCAAAATTATGGCACTTACTTGGCTCTAGACGGAATGACTGTCTTTCTGGGTATGATTTTGGAACTGTAAGAATTGAAAAATATAACATCACCATTGGCGAAATTTGATCAAACTTCCATGTGTTAGCAAGTATATGGCCCTTAGAGTTTTACATAATGCCCAGTTAAGATTTTATACTGTACAACTTAAGAGAATAAGACAGTGTTGTACCTTATTTATCTGACATAGTGTGGATAAAAGAAAGGAGGTTAGTAGGACGATAAGGTCAATTAATATCTGACAATAATGAGGCAAGTGTAACCCTGTTGTCCTTGGTGGAAGTTACACATTCTAGGTCTTGACCAAGGCAGAGTATGGTGATAATAGTGGGTACGTTAGAGATAAATTGCCTCATCCCAAACAGAAAAGTCTGGTTTTTGTCACCATTAATGAAGGAGGTTTAACATTATTTTATCTTGTTAAGCACCATAGTTGTACCATATTTACCCGTGTATAATGCGCACTTTTTTTACGACATTTGAGGTTGAAAATTACGCTGCGCATTATACATGGAACCTTTTGTTTCCCAAGCACTACTCATTTGCATAAACAAAAGAAACATTAGCAGATGGCTGTTTCCAGGACTGTTGTTATGACAAGAATATAAACTACCTATCACAGCTGTTTAATTACAATCAATAAACAACAATCCGTATTTAAAGACAATGTTGTCAAGTATCTTTATTTCAATCACTGTTAACTTATGTGATCGATTATGGCGACGGAGTGACAAAGTTATATGACATCAGAGAAGTTAAAGATTATACAGTTTGCAGAAGAACACGGAAATCAAGCAGCCCAGAGAGAGTTTGGAATTGCAGAAAGTAATGTTCGTTTGGGGCAAGTCCAAAGAAAATCTTCAGAAAATGCAGAGACTTCAACGTGCCGATCGTGGAAGAAAAGCAGCTTGGCCTTGACTCGAATTACAATTTTTTTCTAGAAAGTGTCTGGAAAAATAGGGTGCGCATTATATACGGTGCGCATTATACACCGGTAAATACGGTAGTTAAAAAATTGTAGTTAAAAAAATATAGACATCAACAGTGCAGGTACATGCAGGTTTGAGAGAAGGACAAAAGATCTCTTATTACTTTAAACTTACATTTTTTGTGATATTCTCTTTTGACATCAGAAATTGTAGCAGCTGAGTCCAACTAAAAGGATTATCAGAAATTTAAGAACTAAGTTTTGAATAGGCTCAATTTCCGCCATCTCCTGGGTCCAGTCTTTGATCCTCCCCGAAGAAGGGGGATGAGTGAGGGCTCATTTTCCCGAACAGCGGCTGGTAATCGAGCCTAAGTTTTGAATACTGTTTTATTCACATATTAATCTTGGCAAAAACAGATGAGCATTGGTAAGAGGGAATATTACATTTACAAAAGACAGTATGTACAGTGCTCAGATCAAGAGGGTAGCTTTCACACTTTATGATTAAATAAAATGAATACAATGTAGTTTCAATGCACGAAAAGCCATTTCAAATAAATTCACGGGGGCGTGTTCAGACAACGCAGAATGATCTCAAGTCTGCTGTGTCTGAACATGCTAAGAACACTGGGCCAGCGTAAAAATTATTGGCCAGGAAAACCACCTGCTTTCACACAAGATACACAAGGCCATATAAATTCAGAAGCAGCAACCAGAAATTAACTGTGATCAGGACTACAACCTTCCTCTAATTAATGGAACAATTTTGCAGCCTCATCAAAATAAGGCTGCAACTAACAGCAAAGGCCATCACAGATGAATCCCAAAGCTCTGCTAAACTTTCAATGAACTATTGGTGTTGACAAAATATTTTTTTCTGTAATAAAATGTCCTAACAGCAGAATCTCCACTCTGTCATCCTCCATATTTAGTTATGTTTGGATAGCGGTCAGTATAAAACATGGACTGGGACTGCAGACCACCGACTGGATATAAAACACGGACTAGGTATGAAATGTGGACTATGGGCTACGTTGGTAAAAACTGTGCTAATTGGTTCCAGGTAAGGTAAAATAAGATCGAAAGATCGCTAAATAGCACAAAACGTGAGTTTAAGTCATAAATACTCCTGGAAATTCTTGGTGGAGGTGTCCCACCCGCTTCTCCACATCCTGAGCCTGACCAAAATGCTATTTTCTACACCCATTTTTAGACCTGGTCTCGGTCTCTGACATCCATGGCAGGGGTCACAAACGCGATGTACATGTTAATTAAATACATGTAGGTGTAAAATAAACATATCATCGGTTAGAATATAATGTTGGATGATATATTTCGCTTATTATTCACGTGTAGGTAAATAACCCCTCCCTCCTAAATACAGCTTTTTTGCATCATGGAATGCCCCTATATGGACCTTGTCATCTGGGTTCTTCATTTCCTCATATCCCCAAGGCTTTATTTGAAATGGAATTGTGGCATCTATAAGAATTTTACTCTCACTAACACCAATACTATTTTTTTAATATGGTACCTCTCAATTTGCGTATCTTCTATTTGTTTAAAACTATAAATTGAATTCTCTTTTAACTCTGCCTTTTTATAAGATTCAGTTGTGTTGAGTATCGGCCTAACCTTCCTTTTCCATGCAGTATCCTTTCCCTCTCCACGCTGAAGTTGAGGAGAGTAGACTGTGTGACCAGCCAAAAGAATGTTTGTGTGTGAGGCAAGGATCTGGGACTACTGTTTTATGTTAGTCCGCCATCTGTTTCTCTCAGTTTCACCTTTCTAAAGCTGTTTTTATATACATAGTTTGTAGTCCGCGTTTGTTACCCAGTCCTTGTTTTATACTCAGTCCGGAGTCCGCATTTTATACCTAGTCCGTGTTTTATACTCAGTCCGTAGACTGGGGACACTTAGAATTGACTGATGAATTATCATGAGAAATAATTGGACATGCAACTTACACTTTCTAAAGTACACAGTTTCCTTTGACTCCTAAAATCCAAAATGTCTACCTGCAGGATTGAAAACATAATTATGTTATCATGCGCAGTACTAAGAAATTACAGTTTGCTCCACAAAGAGGAGATAACGATCTCCTTAGTCTTTGACAACTCCTCACAGACTTTGGTTTATGCTATCAGACACTAATCAGCTGATATGACGTACAGTACTTAAGAAGAAAGGAATATCCATAGCAAAATTAAGTTTCTTTCCTATAGAATGTAAATTAACAATTTTTAAGCCACTAAAAAAGCGACGCAATATAAACGCATAAGAAACGAAACAGCTGTTCACTGCACAAAACCTTGGAAAATCATTGAACTTCCACAACGCGCGCGGCGATTTCGTAACACGCAAAATTCAAAGTAAACGCCCGCGCAGATTGCTATGAAAAGGGAGGTAACCCTGAGCATCAAGTTAGGATTAAGTGTAACAGTTACCTGCATTTTGACTGTTTCTGACGATCGCCTTTGCTTTAGAAATAAACTGAAGCTTTAAGGGCAACAGGAGGCTCCAAAGTTCGCAACTCAAAAAATGGCGGCGTATGGCGGCTCTCAGCGGTTACACAAACAAAACTCGTTTCTGTCAAAGATGACACACGAGGTGTGCATTTCAAAGCAACCAAGAGATTCCCCTGTTCATCAGGGCAAAGTTCATCCTCGGAGACCCAGGGGCAGATAGTGGGGACGAGGGAAAGTCTAAACGGGCGGGAAAATGTGGCGCGAAGAAAAGTAAAGAACGGCGAACGGCGAACGGCGCCGTTCTTTACTTTTCTTCGTTCCATATATATTTTTCCACCCGTTTAGACTTTCCCTCGCCCCCTTTATCTGCCCCTGGGTCTCCGAGGATGGGCAAAGTTGCTCAAAGCTGGGTTAAGATAACCCAGGGTTAGTGCAAGATTTGAATTTAGATTTGAAATCTTAAAAAGTATTTTAGTTTTAATTCTTTTTGTCTACAAGTTGATGATTGGAAGCTCTAAAAATAACCGAGAAAATTATCCAAGAGAATACTTTTGAAGACAAGAAAAAGAAGCCCGGGTTAAATTTAACCCTGGTTTAAGCGCTAATCGGCCTTCGAACAACTGGGCCCAGCTTTCTACTTTGCTTTGAACTATTATTACTTATTTTATTTTTTCCCCTCTTTTAAGGGCCCGGGAGCTTGTGGATAAAAGGGTCCTTTTCGCGGCGACTCTCTCAGTCATCATGTTCTAGTACAATGGCAAATTTTGCTTTTTGTGTGTTTTCTGTTGCTCGGAGAAATAGTACTTACTTTGATCGCAATGTCTCGACCTCCTGCTGCAGGTCTCTTTTTCATGTTCGCACGTGCGTTCAGGGGCCGTGGCTAAGCCCCTGGCGCACAAACTTACATTGCCTTCTCCACTCGCCCGGGTAAATGCAAAGTTAAAGAGAGTCTGATCCCCTGAACTGGGGATCAATCATCGCCAGAGAAAAACACAGTGCTATAGTATTGACATTCTGCCCGGAAACAATGGCAGTTCATCCGTTTTAGCAAAAGCGAAAATAAGATTACGTACGGCTAATCCGTGAAATATTAGATATAATTCAATTTGTCACCGCACGTTCCAGTGGAAACGGGGAATGGCAAAGTACTCGTCAAGACCACGTATTCCACGAATACTCCACTTTGCACCAGCCTGTGTACAGACGCCCCACCCCCCCCCCCCCCCTCCCCAATAAAAGATCGGTTTTTATTGCAGGAGGCGTCTGTCCTGGCCACTTTGCACCAACCTTTCTGTATAGCGTTGACTCAGGGCTTTATTAGCCCATGGGCTTTTAAAACAACCAATGAGGACTACAAAATGCGGGGTCATTTTATGCAAAAGAATACGATTAAGAAGCATGAAATGACAGGAAAGACCGGAGGGTGATCTTCACCTTTCTTTTCGTTCTTTGGCGGTCGTTGGCTCTCTATATTCTCACCAATGTTGCCGTCCTGAAACAGGCCAAAATTTAAATGCCCGCCTATCACAATGAATCAATCTCAGTTCTTATTCATAAGCAATTTTAATAGAGAAATTATGCAGTCGGTTCAACTTTTTATTTGTTCTGTATGGATTTTGCGTGATGGTTACCAACCTCGATTTATTCAATTCGCCATGCTTAGTACAGGCTACCCAACGCTGCCTTCCGTCGCGCTAATTATTCGTACCAAAGTCGCCCGTATTTCGAGGCTACAAGTCTCTGGTTGTTTACAACTCAGCCCATTACCATTGTCGGTTTTGCTTATCAGTTAGACATTTTATTGTTAAGAAAAGTTGTGACAATATTTCTACAGGTTATGAAAAATTTTTGCGGTATTTATTTGTTTTGAGGCTAAGAAGTATCAACTATCGCGTAGTTATCATGCCCCACCCTGCGAAATAGCTGAAACGTGAGTTTATAAATCTGTGTATTCTGACTCTGTCACGTGGATAAGATGTGAGTACGCGTTCATGGTACATTCAGGAGATACATTCAGGACACTGTACTACAAAATATAAAATTTTATCCACAAGGATTTGTAAAAAAAAAGGTACGTAGACTTTATATACCGGGTATGTTCAGTTTGATGCCAAGGGAGTCGAATTTCAGTCTGCTTGGAAATATCAACCTCTTTTTGTACAACGAATTAGTCGAGAAAATGTTAATGTTTTCTGCCTTTCACAAGACAGAGAAGCCCATCCATATCCACTTCGATGTAGCACTCGATAGAACGCTACTTAGAAGTCAGGCTTCATTACTTTAAGACCTTTAAGCTGAGGATAAAAGCCGCTTCTGATCGGACTCACGGTTGCGTAGGGCTTCACTTCGTCGGTCTACGATTAATTTAGGTTCCAGTACAGTGTGATATGGACTCCTCATATCCGATTTTACTGCACATTATTATTATTACTTTTATTGTGACTGCATGATGTATGCGACCAACTCAGTGTAACAGTCATAGGCCAAAAAAATTGCGCCATGATTAGTCAGTTTTGGTTTTTTAGTATACAGTAGGCTGAGTAGATATAACACCGGAGCGATTTGCCACAAAAAAAATGCAAGGGAACACTCATTTTAAGGGGTGATGAATGGTCCATTAAAATTTTTAACGGCTTGCAAAATTTTACCTTTGCTCCGTTTGCTCGCAAAATTTAAACGAGTGTTCGCTTGCTCGTGCTCCCCAAATTTTTGCAGTTGCTCGCAAGCTCGCTTTCTTGTCAGTATTATATACGGGTGTCACTCAAACTAGCTTCAAAGAACTTGGTGCGCTCTAAATTAAAACCCCGTTTTAATATATTTTCTGTTTTATTTCAAGGATTTCCATATGGATTGCTGCAAGCGGAAAATATAAGAAGTCTCTCGTGAGTTGTACTCTCTAAACTGCTCGCTGCTTGCAAAGCAAAATTTTTATCTCTGCACGTGCTCGCAAAAAAATCGTAGTGCTCGGGATGCTCGCGAATGCTCGCAAAGACCATTCGTGACCCCTATTTTACAACTTATCTTTTGAAGGGACGTTTTGAGACGTAGCCCAAATTTCTAAAGCACTGAATTTTAAGAACTGGCACGAAAATATCCCGTGATTTTAATTAGAACTGGAGACAGGGAAAGCTCCCGAAATTTGCGTTCATTTTAGACGTCCTCCTGTATCGGGTAAAAGTACAAGCGTATTTTTTTCAAGGAGTATATCCAAGATTGTTAGTTTGCTCGAAAAGGAACGAAGATTTGGTATCCAGGACTTCTATCATAAATTGATGAGTTGCATAAAGTCAATTACCGTCTTAAATTGAAGCTGTTTAAACGGTAAGTTCGACCCTTGTTAGACATTTAGCTAACGGAAAAGCTGGAACAATCGGGGTCACCTTTCTACAAAATGCTTCGACTAATTAAACATCAAGGTTTAAAAGAGACATAGCAGTAAGACGGATGCGCAAACTGACACTGTCAAGATAAAGACAGAGAAAGCTTAGCATGACAAAGACATTCACGAAGATTAAAAAATTACTGGTTATTCTGCGTCTAACTATTGTAGGTTTACGTCACGAAAACGAATAGCTGCTTCAAAAATATCTTCATATCGTGACTTGAGCTTAATCTTTTTGGAATGTTTGGGAAAAGGAAATGGGGAGAACATATCTTTTAAAATGCTTTCTCTACCCACTTGCTTCCTCTCTCGAATTGCACGAACGTTTTTTTAGCTTTCATTTCTATCGTACAGTTATCACGTAATTAGTGATGCCTCACCATCCCAACCCCATACTTATCAGTCCGATGGAAAATCAAGGCCTTGATGAACTTGGCTGTAGCTCGGATGATGCCGAGTGGGTGCCAAGATCAAATAAACGGAAAGGATTAGTTATTAAAGCAACAAACACAACACTAAGACGTATAATAGTAATCCTTGAATTTTATTATGTAATTTTGTCAGTCAGCGCTTGTTTTTTAACCGACTTGAAAAGCTGACATGATACGTGGCCCTCAAAGATTACCGCTCGACTGAGCAGCGAAATACGTGTGCTGCTTAGTCGGTCGCATGTCCTTCGCTTATTTCCAAAAAAAAAAAAAATTGACGGACTCGTAGTTCAGCTAAATGAGGATACGGTACAAGCTAAAAGTAGCATGTATCATACGGAATAGAAGTCAGCAACGGCAACAGCAACACTCAATCGACGATCCTTAAAAACTGAGTGCGTGGACGTTTCCTCAAGTTTTCTTGTTATCATTATTAGCTACCTTAATTCATTCAGCACTGGTTCAGAGATTATATCGCAAAAAGTATTCGCATGTTTAAGCAGGCAATATAGCTTATTATTGAATGCAAAGGCTCCGAAAACCTGTATGGCTAGTTTGTATCCACACTCGGTTTCCCGTCATTTCCGACGCCATTTCCTTAATCGAGGAAGCAATATCGAGGATTGTTTTGGCTAGAGATGAAAACCATCTTAACGATGATAATAACAATGCCTGGAAACATAACTAAACAATCGGGACCTACAGGAGATAAGCTACAACGGGGCTGCCCACATTCAGAAATCCCGACGCCTTTCTTTGCCCAATCACCTCAGTCGCCACTTCGTTTCAAGTAGTTTCCCAGCCCTGTCTAACAACAACAACAACAGTAATACAGTAATACCTTTAGCTTGAGATCAACAGGCGTCTGTCGGGAACGACCGACATAACTGAACAGGTTGTTATTTGAGTCATAGAAGGGAATGGAGAAAATGGCTACTTTTCAACACAATTAAAACTTTTGAGAGCCTTTAAGATTTTTTAAAATTCTATTCCAAGATATATCGGTTCAGTTTGTGGTCTATTTTAAGCTCCAGAAATTCAAGTGTATTGAGCGTTATAATTACAAAAATTTGTTATTATTTATTTTCGCCAGTAAGACGCTTATTTTTGTTTTCTGGGCTTGAATATTGGCAGATAGTAGCAGGTTGAAAAGTTAAGCAATACTTTTAGAATTCAGCCGATAGGCCTGATATTGCTAGTGTTAATTAAGTAATTTTTTCGTGTTTTAGGATTTATAGGCCAAAGAGATTAAGGCAGCACACAATATATCAGACGTAGCAAGAGGACGTATGGTAGGTTAAAATTAGATTTGATCACATTTTTGCATTCACATAAAGCGAAAACTTTTATAGTCGAAGGGTTTTATCTATGGCGTGCCGCCGGGTTGACCGCAAACCATGGACGCGCAGTTAGTTCTCGGTATTTGATTGAACGGGACTCTGCAGCCACAACTGAATAGATTAGACAACTATGTAAGACAGTTAGAATCGTTCTTTAGTCTTGAGGGAGGGGTACATTCCAGTTCAAATGTAGGGGAACCCAACATTTCGGGGCCACCACAGAATTTTGAACGTATGACTCAAATCCATGTATGTGACAATGGCTTAACTTAAATACCCGTAAATTACTACGAAAAGTTTGATGGCTGCCATTTTAGCTTTCTGGGTGGCAATCGAACTTTATAGGGTACGTCGAGCACCCCTAGGGGACCCTACGGGAGTCCCTTGGGTGATATAATATGCCGCGGCTTATGACTAGAATAAGCACAGAAAAAATTAAAACTAACTATTATCATCTTTAAAGACGTTAAACAAAGCTGATCAAACAAAATCGCCGGCATTCAGTTATAGGTTCCCTGAATCCCTGCATCTGGCCGAGCCCAAGTCTCGCCGAGGTGATCAAGATTTTTCTTGCGGCGTTACAGCAATATTTGCGGCGATTTTGCTATTAAATATTTGCTTGCTATTTTTAGGGTCATAAAGTAAGATTACGCCAAAGCTAATACAGGTTGATGAATAGGAATGATGGTTAACAGAATAATAGTCTAATAGTGTAAGCTATGAAATGAGGAAGGAATTTCACCTTTTAGCGACCAGTCGTTTTACTACAAGACTTTTGGCAACACTGCAGTTCGCCAGCGTTTAAAATCGGATGGTAATTCTTGTTATACTCAGACTCGCCGGAACACTGTGAACGTAAGTTATACCTTTACAACAGGGGCTCCTGCTTTACAAAGTAAAAAGCTTTTGTTTTCGCTACGTTTTCTATTTCAAGTTTGGTCCATCCACCCCAAGTTGGCAAAATGCCGATATGATGTGATTCTAACTTGATTACAGACATTACAGTAAAGGTGTTCTTTCTTTTGTTTCCATGAAGACAATGGCAACGAAGCAAGAGGAACCTGACAGCATTTTGAGGGAAGAAGCCATCAATAAAGCAGAGGAATTCGAAATCATGGCGGAAAGTCCAACCAGCCACGAAAATATGCGGTGTGCAAAAGACTTGGATAAACTTGGTGAACTAAAGACGCCTCCGAGGCCAAAGAAATGGTTTCAAAAACAATTTGGCTTTCGCAAAAAAGCAATGCAAATGGATTTTGTGGTAAGCCCACAGCGAACGAACCCCACATCATTGCGTCGATCGAGCTCCTTACCAGATCTCGCTTCAATGCTGGACGCCGCTAGCTTAGAGAAACATGGTGTCTGTGTGACTTGGACGCCTGGTCCACTGAAGACGGCAAAATCAAGGAAAAGGTCAAGAATGACTGGCTCGGATTCCACTGATTATTTAGCATGCTGACTTGAAACATGTTAACGAAGCATACGGCAAAGGAAATAGCCTGCGTAGCTGTACTAAATGAAGAACTAGGCAGACGGAGGGTGGTGTTATCCACCCAGGTAAAAACCCACCAAAGGCTAAGGTTGTTAGGGTAATTTCCGCATGAAAACTCTCTCCTCTACAAAAGGCCATTTTGTGTCATAGGGAACCTGGGGAGACGAAAAAGCGCACAGCGGAGGATGGGAAGGGGAAAGAGAAGAAGAGAGCCCTCTTCCCATCGTCCACCGCGCGCTCTGTTTTCTTTTTAATTATTGCTAATTAATTCTTATCAGAATACACAGCTGGAACCTCTGCGGAGGGAAGAAGCAGGAAAATGCGTAGCTCAGCCGGTATAGCGATGGCAGATATGTAATTAATGCTATTAACAATGTGCGTTAAATTTTAAGTCGCTGATGAATATATTTTTGCAGTCTTCGACACATGTGTTTTATAACAGTAAATGTAGTAAATGTGACCTCCCTGGGGTATTATTTGCAATATTGTTTATTGTTGAAACAGTGGGTGTTCTGTCCGTTCGTTTGTTGATTACTTGGCAGTTTCTGTCAATAATTATTAGACTTATTACCTACAGCAGTTCACTCTATTGTTTGCTTTCATTGAAGACACCACTGAATGCTCGCCTCTATGACTTTCTTTCGCATTTCCCGCTAGAACGTACGACTTCCCGAATTCCCGGCAGACAGGCAAACAAATCCCGCGCGCATCCCGAGCCCAAATTTTGGTGAATCCCGCTTCTCGAAAAGCAGTCAAATCCCGTTTCCTGTCAAGATATTTTGCGTCTTCCCGAAACTCGCACTGTATTTTGGTCAAATCTTGGATCCCGAAAATAACCTTCCAGAGCCTGGCCAAACTACAGCAATCGCCCGCTAATCCCGCCAGCTACGCAGGGTACGTCAGGCTCTTGCGTCCGCCTTTTCGCGTGCTGCTCGCGCGTCCCTTTCTGGCCTCACTTGTTCGTCTATAGGTCCCCTGTAGTGTTGTTAGAATAAAGAACCAATTGTAAAATTAATATGTTATAAATGATTAAGCCGTTTCTCACGAGTCTGTCATACCAAACAGCAGACAGGATCAGCCCACAAGTCAGTGTATGCCACGGTACGTTTTTCTAATTTTTTTGCCAGAATTTTCGTTAGAGTTGTATAACAAGTAATTACTCAGGACTATGCCCAAAGTAAATTAGTTTGATTTCCGTCAAACTAAATAATTTTGGAACAAATTGAAAATACAATATACATTCCACATGTCACTCCGTATATCCAGGACAGATTAGATGAAATCGGTTTGCGTTTACAAACGCAACCACAGGACTTGACTTTAATTCCAGTTTGATTCTAGTCTGCGAACAAGAGCTTGCTCGCAGGCTAGCTTAATTCGCGTTCATTCCACACTCAGCTGCGCGGCTTCCCTGCTTGCAAGCCAGCTGTGTAGGCTTAGACTGCTTACAGGTCATATAAATGTTTACCGTTTTGTAATCGGGTCCGATTTTTTTCAGTCGGACCCAAATATTAACTCGGACCTCGGTGTAAAAGCCTTACGACTGACATCACACATGTGATAAAAGCTGTATAAAATAAAGCTTACCAATGGTGATTCGGTAAACTAATGATGCATTATATCGATTGATTGATCTGGGATCTGTAGATCGCTGGATCTGTGGATCGATGAATAGGAGGATCTGGAGACCGATGAATCTATGGATCGTTGGATCCATTAATCGATGGATCTATGGATCGACAGGTCGCTAAATCGATGAATCACTAGATCGGTGGATCTGTGGATCGATAGATCTGTCGATCGTTGGATAGCTAGATCGATGGATCTGTGGATCGGTGGATCGCTTGATCGATGGATCGTTGGATAATTAGATTGATGGATCT
Source organism: Porites lutea (assembly GCF_958299795.1). NCBI lineage: Eukaryota > Metazoa > Cnidaria > Anthozoa > Scleractinia > Poritidae > Porites > Porites lutea. The sequence continues at coordinate 3,661,889 of NC_133212.1, read as the reverse complement.
GTGGATCGCTGGATCCCTATGTTGAGGAATTGCTGGATCTTTGGATCGCTAGATCAATGGATCTGTGGATCGGTGGATCGCTAGATCGATGGATCGTAGGATGAACGTTCATCGCAGGATGAACGCTTGTCGCAAAATACTGTTTCTCGAATACACAGAAACTTAAAAACAGATTTGAAGGTAATTTATTGGTTGATATGAAAATACTTGAAGCATGACGACCGTTGTTTGTCTTTCACAAGAGATAATTTTGTTTTCAGTCAATATCGCATAAGCCTGGTAATGGATAGGCCTCATTTCCAAAACAAAGGGCATAAAGCTTATGATATCTTTATGGAGAAACAAACACGCTTCCAGTCTTGTTATGAATAATTCTTTTTGGGGTTAAGGAACAACTGTACATATAGTCGCTGTTTTCAAAACAGCATACAGTTGCCGGTTCTGAACGTTTTCTTCGGCGATTGAAGTTTTTAAATTGCATTTTTCTGAAAGGTAAGATGTTCTACAATCTCAAATATTTCGTTCGTTTTGGCCAGATTCTAGTCAGTTAGAGTATGGTCCCAAAAGAAGGCATATAGTTCTACGCATACAAAAAAATACTGCATGTGCCATGTTTCAGAAGTGCTTGTCTAAGTTATGAGGTACTTTTTATTTAATGAAACATCGACGCCGCTGTCAACAGATCGGTTTTGCCAGGTGCAATTTTAATTGGATTCAAGAATTTGGGACATCTTTTTCGTTGTTCCCAACTTGTTTCGTCCTGGCCCCATCGGCCTATGTATCTCTCAAACTTGAAAATCGCGAAAGATTTCTGTTTTAGGAGTCTTCTTGCTGAGATAACTGATGGTAAATTGTGAGGAATTAGTTTCTTTTAGTGGCAACAAAAGCGGCCTTTATGGCTTATCCACATATGCAAATTTTTCACTTTTTTCACAATATAAGACGCGTGTTGTCCAATTAACTTTTGTGTACACAGACCTTACTTCAATTTGGTGGTGGGCTGATAAAACTTGCAATTCAAATATCTTTACTCGCTTGTTGAAATTCAAGGTAAGCTTTTTGCTTTACATGTTTTGTTTATTCTTTTATCGGCTTTAAAAGAGGCAAACTTGGTTTATCATAAGGTGTTAGCCTTAACCCTTAGGGCTTATTACTTAAAAATAATTTTGTTTTTTTTATTTCGCACAATAGAACGTTTTCGCCTCTCCGTCTTCCAGCGCCTGTCGAAAGAAATTTACCATACTAATGAGTTACTGATTCCTTTTACATTTTGTCAGTGTGGGAATACCTTGATCAAAGATTGTTCTGTTAAGTGAGCACCGGCTACGGCCTAAAAATGTTTTGCCCCGGGGTAGCCCATCAAGAAACTCAGCAGGGAAACCATAACAACTCAACAAGTTACGAAAATACCTTCCTCTTCGATATTTTACGTGTGTGAATATATAGTTGCTACCATATTGACCAATATTGTTAGAAGGAGATGCCGATCTGAAATCCGAACCAAGTTATTTGTGAGTGACTCTGAACTCGCGAATCGAGCGTTAAAATTCACTTTTTTACTTATAAAATTTAACCTGAATACACTGTACATGTACCAAAAATTTATGCAGAAAAAATTATCTGGCCTTTGATGGTTTGGTATTTAACACACGAAATATTGTACAGGCATAGTAACTGGGAACCGCTTACCGAGTCAGATAAGCGAGTAAACCATATTGCAACCTTTAACATCACGTATTTTGCGATGCAAAATTTTGATGGGAGGGAAAATTGAAAAAAACAGTGTAATACCCAGCCAGGGGGCCACCCTGTTAACTTTTGAAGTCTTAGAAGTGACCAACTTCAATATTCTCCTAACAATATCGAAATATAATCACGAGAAAAAGTTATGAGAATAGACAAAATGATCACCAAAGGGAAAATGCTTTGCTCTTTTATCAAATTCTCTCGGCAAATTCTTTAAAGAAATGTATGGAGGTCGGTCCGGAGAATTAGTAGGCTGATTTAGCAACAGGACAGGAACGTCAGTTGACGACGGCGCACGCAAATCAAACAACTTGCTTGACCAATGGCAGAGCGACAAATTGGGCACCGGAAGTAGAGTTGAGTCGTTTTCGCGCGCTTTCCAGGCGTCAAATGACGTTCCCGTTCTGTTGCTAAATCAGCCTAGTATGTGGCCTTGGTGCTTGAAGGGTAGGTACGACCGCCAGTCCTTATTACCATAACAACCATTTAATTGTAGTTTGGCCCCAACAAAAGACCAGTCATAACTTCTTTTAATTTGTTTATGATAGACCTTATTCACGATACTCGCCATCTTTACACTTGCTTCGGCATCGACTGAATAAAAGATCTAGTAGTGGATGTCGATCTCCTCGGCGCGCTTTTTATTTCTTATACAGTTTTTGTTTTGATAAATACTATTCCATTGCACCAAGCAGGGGTGGATCTAGGGGGAGGGTGCAGGGGGCGCACCCCCCCCCCCCCCACCCCCCCCAAGATGACCTGTGGTTTTCTAATACAACTGGTATTCTGGAAAAAAAAACTATGTGGTTGTTTTGGTGTTGAAGTAGAGCAAGAGACGAGTGCACCCTCTCCTAAAAAAAAAATCGTGGATCCGCCCCTGCCAAGTAAAGGCTTTGTTCATGATTTAGATAAATAGATTTAGATAGTATCTCTTGCTTTTCCCTTTAAGATAAAAATGAGTGCAAAAAAGAACAAACCCCCGAAATTGGATTTACAGTCAGAGGACTTAAAGAGAGATGAAATGGCCGAAAAACAAACCAACAACTCAAACGTACAGTCTGTGAAAGACATGGACAAGCTTGGCAATTTAAAGCCTCCTCTTAGCCCGCTCACAAAGAAGTGGTTTCGTAAACAGTTTGGTATTCGCAAAGACATTAAACAGCTTGAGGTTGGAGGAAATGTGAAGAGCCTGGGTACCACATCGTTTCAAAATAGCCACCGTCGGTCAAGTTCGTTACCAGATCTCGCTTCCATGTTGGACGCCGCAAGCCTGAAGAAGCATGGCTCTTTTATTTCACGGACAAGACCCGGCTCCGTGAGACTGGGTGCAACAGGGAAAGAACCGATTTTATCACAGTAAAAAGAAAGAAGTGGATATGGAGTGTTACATCGTGATGTTCGAGAATTTATGTGATTCGGTTTGACTTAGCCTCCCCGCAGACTTCCTTTGGGGTTCGTTTGTCTCGCATTCATTTCTGACAAACGAACCCCAAAGGACGTCTGCGGGGAGGCTAGGTTTGACTGTGATTGATCGAATCAGTTGTGAGGGAAGGAAGCTATTGAACTTACACAGGCTACTCAGTACACATATTGAAATTTGGATGCCCTTTGTGCTATGTGCAGATACAAATTAAAATATGCAGAGGGTATGTCATACCATACTTTCTTTGCATAAATATACCAAACTTTACGATACTCATTAATTCCAAGAAAATGATACAATTTATGCTTCCATTGAGACAGTTTTAGCTGGATCAAGTTAACAGTATTTTTACTTTCGGTGAATTAATCCTCTCACGGGAAGAAAACTTGGTTTATTCAAAACAGATCATGATCGATTGTAATAAAGAAGGATGTATTGTTATCAAATACAATCCTGTGTTATAAAAACTTACAAGTGACCTCCAGAGAGTACATGAATGACTATTCAATGTATTATACCGAGTTAAGTGATTCAATTGTCTTGTTCATTCCACTAAATTTGCAATAGGTCAATATAATTTTGTTAAGTGAAGAACAAAGCAACCAACTTTAATTAAGAATGTGATTAACTTGAGACTGGTCTTTTGATAGTATACCAAGAGGTTGAAATAAATATTATCATCAGGCACGTTCTGACAATCTCCATGAGAATCTCTCATAAGGGGCCCCGACGACGTTTTAGTGTCAGCCATACAAGGCGAATTACTATAAGCCATACAAGGCGTTCTGATCTATATCAAACAGAACCAATTAAAACAAGTTAAACAAAGACGTCTTAGCTAATTTTAATTTATTGTTCGCAATTACACTGCAGTAATCCACAACCTAGGAAGAGACAAAATACAAAAGAATTCCTAAACTAAATTCTCGTTTTTACTCAGTGAAAGTAAGAGTTTTTCAATGTCTAACATATTTTAGTGAATTATTATGATACAGACAAGCGAGTGTAACATAAACAACATTTCATAGTTATTCAGCAAACGACTACTTTTATATTTGTCCTTTTCTTTGCTTTAAACGGCCGTTTGAGCAACTTAATGTGGTGTTTTGCACAGTCAGGTGTTTTACTTAATTGAAAACCCAACGTAATGAACATGTCTTAACCCGCACGTCCCGGTTGTGACCGATCAAATACCTGAAAAATTTCCACTTGTTTCTTAACTTTTCAGCGTGTAATGCTTTTTCTTTTTCACTGGCTATTGTCTCGTAAGTAGCGACACGTCTTAAGTTTGTCCAATATTTCCGATAAATCCGGCAGCGAGATCGAGCGACGCCTTGTTGCTTCAAATTTTGGATTGCCCTTTGCAAGACTGATTTCTCTGGTTAATTTATTTCCATCGCGTTTCTTGCCGCTAGAGTACAGTCTATTGAAAACGCTTTCCTTTTTAATCTCCCTAGTTTTTGTTTGCTCTTTGGATGAAGAAACAGGCCGCAACAAAAGCCCTCGGTGTACCTCGCTCCCGGCGGCATCTTTGCTCGCAGAAGCTGTTCTTGGCCGTTGTGGAAGGTCAAACTTAAAGACCCCAGAAGCTGCACCTGGTGGATGAGTGCTTGACCCAAGCAACCTAGGCGAGAACTGTTGTTTACCCTCGGCGCTATTCTCTCGCCGCAGCTCTCTCGTACTTTCAGTCGAATTAGTTCCTGTGGGCACCTGTGACGAACTGAATTGCCTTGTTAGGTTTTTATGACTGGGAATATAAGATTCCAGTGGCGACTGCGGAGCAGAATTAGGCGAACCTGCCATTCTTATCGAGGTCGCTCTTCTGGTCCTAGGCGGAGTAGCAATGAGGCTAGCTTGATCCAGCTGCAGCGGCGGCAAATTAGAAGCTTTATGGAGCCGTGTGGACTCTTCATCTTTGCTTGAACTCGCAGTTAAGTTATAAATGTCTTGCTGAGACATTGGGGTCCCTGATCTAACGCCGTCAGAAGCGATTGGTGATTTACCGAGTCCACGGCCCCGCTGTGAGGGAGATCCGAAAACAACTTCGTCTTTTTTCATTTGTAAATTTAACAGTCGCAGGTCCCTTTCGGCTTCCAAATGTTTCACCTTTTTCCCAAGTAAATGATTTCTTTGTGAGTTAACGCTGATGGCGTTTCGCATCGAAAAACTTACTTTATTTGTCACGAAGTCATCCATTTCAAAATCTGTTCCTCTGAGATCGAAGACTAGCTAGTTGGTTAAACGCCAGTGATAATCAACGAAAATTCAGTAATTCTGACAATACGATGATTTTACAAAGCAGATGTTTTACCTTTTGTGAGCACAATTTGCTTCCCTAAAAGGCATTCATAATAGGACTTTGCCTACAGGATTATGCATGCTCCATCACAGTACAGTGATCGGATCATTAAAATTGTTTGTACAAACGCAGAATTCTGATTGGTTTATTAAAAGTTTGTGTTAATAACAAAAACGTTTCTATCGGTCATCGGATGTGCTAAATAAATTTGCTTAGTTTTGAAGCGAAACCTGTGAAGCCAAAAGCAGCTACCTAAATTGATAACTTCAAATTTTAAAAGATACAAATGCATTTCTATTTACTCCGATCCGCTGCAAGGTAAATTAAGAGTCAAATCAATTCTACCTGCTAAATTTGGGCTTTTTTTCACCAGATCGGGGACTTCGGGGTCTCTTAGTTCTTTCATTTGTCTTAATTTTGTGATCACCAAACTTGCGAATGAAATTATTCACAGTTAAGTACAGGTAAATTTACGTTTGGATTTGTATTTTTCTGAAAAAAAAAAATTGATTGTTATTGTTTCTCTGTAGTGAAGTGCAAATCATTCGATAGAGGAGTTATTTCACTGCAACTGCAATAATTATCTCTACAGATGCTTTATATAGTTGATATTTACAAGATTCTGTGCATGTACGCGTTTTTTTTCTACAAAATGGACATTAGGCAATGTTCTTTCAAATTTAATTTAGGAAATATCGAAACTGGGTGCTAATTGACTTGAATTTACATCTGAATCGCTCTCAGTTTACCATTGTACCTCATCCACAAAGAGGTTGCAAAACTGACGTTTCGCAAAAACTTTTTTGCATTACTGTTTTATGATAATTACAGCTGAAAATCGTTCTGTAAAGGAACAACATTAGGTCCAGAAATTGATTGTAGCTTAATTTGGTGAATTCGAAAGGCCTTCTCATTCATCGTTTTAATTACATTTTATTAAAAAAAAAAAATCGTTTATATTTTAAGATGAGGTCGAGCTTTCGCCCGGCCTTCTTGACTTGCCCCAAACGAGAGAACTCGAAAATGTTTGTGAAGGGAATTTGAATGAATTAAACACGAGTTACATGTTTGGACACATACGGCTGGGGATTAATGGTCACACATACACGAAGTACGTCTACTTTATGGCAAAAAATGTCGTCGAGTTCCTTAAAAAATGCGATCGATTTAGCCTGTTCCTGGCGTTTAGATAGTGGAGTGCTCACATTTCTTTGCACCGTTCCCACGATCTGAACAACTGGAACTCAGCGACATCTTTAGCATACACCAACCACCTTCCAGGGGGCCTTTGCACTAGCTCTCGAGCTTTACTAGAAACGTAATACCGACTTCTGCTTGGCAAGAGGTTGTTAATTGAGTTGTTTGTGTCTATTGCTCCTAAGATATAAGGTCTTAAAGCGTTATTTAGAACGCGCAAATGGCTCAGTTAAACTGCATCGTGCGCAAATCGCTAAAAACGTTACGCGCGCAAAACGTTGCAGTGGTGAAAGCAGTTTTTCTACATTCTTCAGATTGGGCGAAATAAATTTCATTACAAATGTTTACATAACATTGCGTGAAATAAAAAGACTAAATTTTTAATATTGGCACGTTTTGTAATCGCTCATTGATCATGCGCGGTTGTAGCGTTAAATCCACCAAGCCACAAGAATAGGCCACTTGGTGGATGGCTTCATTTTACTACTACGACCAGAATCCTTTACGGTTCCATGCATATTCAAATTTGGTAATCCCAGTGAATTTTCAACAAAAGTCGTAATTTGCACAAGAAAGCAAAACCCTGAAGGATTCTGGTCGTATAGTAAAATGACGTCATCATGTAAATGGCCTACTTAGGAGCCCATCTGGGCTCCTGCCTACTAATTTAAAATTTATTTGCGAGAGTTGTTGCTTCAGCTCGTGCCTTTACCGGCTATCGACAAAAACATATCTGCACCCTTATGACACGAAAAGTTTCTGACAAATGGTCAGTTACAAACTCAAAAAGTGTCTTTATTGCAAGTTCATTTCCAAGATCAACTAATCAACATGAAACTTCTTTCAAGTATATTAAGGACAGGACCTTACCCTGGGTGCCAGTCCGGTTTCGGTCAAGTCTTAAAAAAGTACCCCCGTGTGGAACCCTGAGGGATTCTAGTCGTATAAGTAAAATGATGTCATCATGCACTTCGCCCCTCGTGTCTTCGGCCGAAGGCCAAAGATGTGTCGGCCTGCGGCCGATGAAGCTCCTCGACGCAAGCGAGAAAAAACCTCTGGAACCCAGGGTAACAGGAACTTTGTTACTACTTCGATAGATGTGGGTCGATTATTTCGGCCTTTTTTCTGGGGTGACTAGCTAAAATTCAATATGGCGCGAATTTTTAACTATGACGTAATGTTTTTTTTTTTTCATGACAATTTGAGCAGTTGGGGATAATTCGCCGATCTCCACTTTAGAAACGAATATGAATATGGGTCAAGTTAACTTTCGCAAAGACTTCTGGGACTGCAACTTGAGACAGGGAAAAAATTGGCCAATAGCTGACTGGGGCATCCCCGATAACGATCCCAGAACCAATAGCCTGAGTATCAGGCGTTTCTGGGGAAAAGGGGAAAGATGGAAGCCAAAAAGGGGGAGAGCTGAAGGAGAGAAACGCCTGACATAGATGCTTTTACTGGAGCCCACCGCACCCCCACACAGCATGATTCGATACCATCCACTCAAAATCGCTTCCGGTCATTGGGTTGTCAGCTTCACATGTCAAAAAGCTCGCCTAAAATAAATCTCACCTTACGGTCTGGCCGAGCTCCGGTGTTTGTGTTGCTACGATTTCACTTTTTTCTGAAACCTCCAATGAGGAGTTTTGAATACTTGTAATGGAAAACCTGCGGTTTTTGAGGAATTATAACATGTTTTAGCAATTGTGCTAGTGTAAGATCGCCAACGCTCTGTTTGTAAATAAACGTGTGCCCGGAAAATTGTAAATTGCTTTTGTTTACAGAGTTACAACAGGCGCTCACAAAATAAGCAGCTAGGTTCCTGAGAGTCTGGTAGCTAAAAGGCTGAGGGAGAATCTATCTTTTTTCTTTAGGGTTTGTTGGTTATCCCTCGTATTCTCGGGTGGTTTAGGAGCTACAAGAATAAATAGGAAGGTGCGATGGTGAAACACCTATGCATAGAGAATTATCAAGCAGCAGCAAATTTCACCAGTTCATCACGTACACTATCGTAACCGCCACAAGCAAAGTCTAGCTAAAGCCTTGGTGCTGTCGGCAATTCTCAATACATGGCTACCTCGCTCTAATTTTATTTACAGTAACAATACCCTTTTAACGGCAGGATGTTGTAAATCAGAACTTAGATCTGAAGCACTGATATCGTTTTCTTTGTCCCGGTCTTGTGAAACCAATACTCGGACATGGTTTCGGCAGAAGCTGGTATATGAGGTTTTTCCATACTCCGAGAACATCTTTCCTTTTACCTACGAGGCTTTGAAAACACAATTCTTGCTCGGGTTTTATTTTCATTCCAGGAAAGAACTTGAGAGAGCCCTGTAGAGCCTCTTTGAATTCCTCTTTGGGTCTCTGTCCATAAAAGAACTACATGAAATCAAAACATCTATGAAAAATTTCAATGGCTTCTGCTTGCCGATCGCTCTGCTCGTATTTACTTGCGGTCGGCGACGTCAGGGGATGTTGTGTGTCATCCAATCACTGCCACATCCAGATTTTGGATGTGTCACACGATATGCTGAATGATGCTGAATGGTTTCAGGCCTTCCTTTCTCTTCTCCCCCCTCCCCCCTCTCCTATCTAAAATCTCCTCTTCCCTATCCCCTTAGGGAGGCCTGATACTCAGGCTACAGAAACAATTGCGGGATGCATTTCGGCTCCAGTCCCCTTTTTTGTTTCTAAAAGTGGCGAATACATAGGCTCTATTTCCAGCCGCTGTTCGGGAGCCCGCGCTCTTCTTTATTCGGGGAGGAACGAGACCGGACCCGAGACAGGGGCGAAAGTCGAGCCTAGGTAATCCAAAGCGGAACATCCTATCGCCTCGTTTCCACTTCAAAACTGCTGTTCATGTAAAAGTCACTTTTTTGAGGGAGGATATGAGAAGGTGTTGTAATTAATCAATGTCACATGGTCTTCTTAACTTGTGAAAAATAAATCATTTATCCTTAGCTTGGAGTTCAAGTTACTCCTGGACGTCTTGCTGTGCAAACGGACATCGACTTTGCTAGAGTATTAACTATTGAACTGATTGTGTCAGCATTTGATAGGATAAGCAGCCACCCCTGCCACCCACAAAGGCCCTCTTTTGTCACACAAAACTTCAGTAAATTAAATTTCCCTCGTCCATAATGGGTACAGGAAACTTCAATACAGTACAGTACAGTGTGGTCTAAGCTCTTTTAAGTTAAAGTTTAATTCCCTACTGGTGTCTTTCTGATTTTCATTCTGGTACGGCAAGTTATTGGATAAATATATGTCTCTTGATAATTGACATATTCCAGCTCAGTAGGAATGAGTGTCGGATAAATATTGTCAGCATTATCTGACCCTGGGTTGATAATTGTGTTAATATATATTATTTTGGAGTTGAAAAACAGAAAAACCAATCAGCGGGCTTGAACTGTTTTCTTTTGAGCAGCAGGGACTCCACATCATTCAACGCTACAAGCGGCGAATAGAGCTTGACAATGAAAATATAGGAGAATGATATATTACTTGGATTGTGATGTCTCATTAACATTTTTTCTCCTAGATTTTTAGCGTCATAACAAGCCTTTACCTGGCTTTTCAAAATTAAGGAAAAATTGCAATTCGAGGCCTTTAAATTTTAGAGGAATAAATGAATTCGACTACATATATCGTCTTGGACTTAATAATTACAGTTCACTATTTTAAAAATATTTTATGCTGTTTTTTTGTTTTGCCATGCGAAGAAAAGTAAAAATTTTGGAATAAAAGCTTTAAGTTTTTGAGGATATATGATAAGCCGCTAGTTTTTTGTTTTAAGTGGGTTTAGAAACAAAGGGATATCGATGTTTTTTTTCGTATTACAATTACTTGCGATGGCATAGAAAATGTCTCATATTAACACATTGACACAAACAAAAAAAACCTCGTGCACATTTTTCTTCTAAAAATTTATAGATTTACTCTTTAACATATAATTACAACTTCAATAACAAACCTATACATTTTTATCGTTCTTTCCTATTAAATTACAGCTCGTGGTCAAAATAAACTTCTATAAAATAATCAATTTAATGATTGCCTAAAGGTGTCTGCCAAAAAAAAAAGTCTGTTTCGATTCCCTCGGCTGGAGGAAATGTGATTCTTGGAGATTTAGACTTTTGTCTTATCTCGTACACGTAGTAAATAATGGTGCCCAAAATTTTTAAAAGACACTTCTTAGAACTGAAAACAGCTGCTCAAAATCTACAAAGAAAAAAAGGGCTATTTTTCTCGTGTTGAATTTTTTCCATCGAGGTGCGACCAGTACTTTGTTGAATAATTGCAAAAACTGATATATGATGGATTATCAGTGTCCAACGTTTTATCTTAGTTACAAAATGTTGCTTAAAATGTCATCTACATGGATGAGTTCAGCGCCATTAAATGTTCAATAGTAAATTTTAACTGAATTTATCCTTGAGCAGTAATTAACCGATGTTTGTAGTATTGGTCTTAGACGAGATAGCATCTTAAAATTTCAGAGAATACTACGATAGTTAAATCAGTCTTTACCCTGATTGATTAATAGTATGAATTTCCTAAAAACATTGCTGGTTTATAGTAAATAAGGTTCGGTTTTCATGAGGACGCAATGTATCTGAAAGTGAATCAGAAGTCTGAATCAGAGTATAGGCGTTTTGGTCTTCGCTCTTAAAAATTTGAAAACGGACGAAGGATTATCGCTCTTTTATCATTTATTCTATGAAAATGAACAAGTTATTGGAATTCTGAGTCTAGCAAAAACGCTACAATGGAGAAATTTTTAAATTTCGGCAGCTGTACGCAGGTTGATCGATGCAAACAGGAACCAAGGATAACTTCAAGTTAATTTACATTACAAAAAACTCAACTGGCTGTCTTTAAAAATGGAAGTTATTATATCTTGCATAAGCTTCCCCTCGTAAGTGATTCGTCATTATTTCAATTTCTGTTAGGTCACTCCCCATGATTCTTCGCAAATGCGCTCACTGACATTTGGTATTGACCGAGTCCACACTGCTCTAAAATAATAATTGTTTTTTAGCCGTTATATGCCAGACCTTGACACCTGCCAGGTCAACCGCATCATTCAAAAACCGTATGGAAACGCTACATTATTTAAAGCCTCTTTGACGGCCCTTTGATGGTTATTGTCACCGAGGAAAATTTGCGTTGAACAAGGCATGCTATACAAGACAAAACATCAGGTGACATGAAACAACTCCCACAATCTTCTTGTCGCTGTCATATTGACGACTCTCTCCAGGCCTTGATAATTAACAAACCGGTTTCGGTTTTTGAAACTTGTGGCCTTTTCGTCATGGCTTTTTGTCGCTGGTCATGGCTTATGTTGTCTGAGTAAATTGGACGTGGCACATGAGAGATTTGAGAGTTCTTACAAGTTATACTTGGGGGCGTTTTCTAAATCGTTTTGCAGAAGCTCTGTGGTGCTAATGGAAGCCAGAAACAGCAGCTTGGTTCAAACATGCTTTTTCTTGGAAACGGTGGATTTGACACACAACAGGAATATACTAATCTCGGAAATCCTTATCTGCGTTCTAAACTCTTTATTCTCCGTAACAGCTGTGTCGTTCAACATATTAGTGCTATTAATAATCTGGAAAACTCCACTTCTTCATTCGGCTTCCAATATCCTTATTTGTTGCCTCGCCTGCTCCGATTTAGTCATCGGTCTCTTGGCCCAGCCGCTACTTGTCGTCTATAAAGTGGCCGAATTAAAATATAATCATAAAACCGCTTGCTATGGAAGACTCATTCATTGGATCGCTGGTTTTGTATGCGCCGGGGTATCGGTCATGACAATTGCCACTATAGCCGTGGACAAGGTGCTTGCTCTTACTTTACATCTTCGGTATAAACTTGTTGTTACTGAAGCTCGTGTGATAAAAGTCGTATTCACCTTTTGGTTTTTTTGCGTTGCTGCAGGCGTTTCTCTGTTCTTCGCTAATTCAGACAGATATTGGACACTTATTCCACTGCCAGTGCTAAGTATTAGCTTGACAACAACGTTTGCGTCGTATTTTGAAGTATTTCGAGTGCTTCGTCGTCATCAGAAGCAAATCAGGGCTCAAACCCGCTCAGCGTGGACAGTCTTCAATATGAAAAAATACAAGAAATCTGTGTTCACCATGTTGTATGTTCTAGCAATGTTCCTGGTCTGTTATATTCCTTTTTTGACAGCCATGGCTGTACGAATCATGGTCGGCTATAACAGTTTAATCAAAATGGCTTACGAGTGGGGTGCGACCGTAGTTTACCTAAACTCCACGCTGAATCCATTACTTTATTGGATCAGAATGCAAGATATAAGAGCTGCTGCTTACAACTTATTGAGGAAACTACGGGGCAGTGAAAGCGAGAGCAAAATAGAAAGTAAAGTTTATAGAATTAGTGCTTTAAATGAAGGAATCAGCCACTACGAGTGGTCAAAATTAAACCTAATGTTTGGGTTTCACAAATGAAATTTTTACTCAATGCAAGGGAGAAGAAACAGCACGTTATCCCTGTTTAGGGACTTTATTAAGAGAGCTTGAAGACAAGGGTAGGGGCACCCAACGAGAATATAGTTCAAAACCACTTGAACATAGCATTGTTAAACGTATTTTAGTATTTAAACGGTAGATATAGGCATATTTTATCCCCTAAAAATTTTTCATCTGTTCGGATTTCCTAGCTGAAAGTCTCGTGATCCGAAAATTATAGGGATCAAATCTTACTTTTCGTAAAGTTCAGCCAGAAAAAAGGCTCCCGAAAATTTTAGGTGACATTTTTTAGGGTAAAAATCCGTAAAAAATGGGCAATTATACCATTTTTTAAATGTTCGAAAAATGCAGGCAAGCAAGAAATTTTTACAACAAATGTTCCGAAAACTCTGGATCTCAAATAGTCTTCCGAACAGATATTTTCCGAGAAGTTGGTTGCCTCTGAATGGGCTAATTACAAGGTTACTGACAGCTTTTTAGCGGTGTCACCTTCAAATTTGCTAGCAAAATATGATAATTAGATACGGCACTAATTTTCACAACGCAGAGAAATGTAAAATGAAATACCAGAGTAAGCAAACAAATGGTTGGTGAATAAGGAAGATTAGTTCAATATCGTATAAAGCTACCTTCTTTAGCATCGATTACTAAAAAAGCGGGTCAAAGACAGCTTTGAGAGTTGAGAAATATAAAGTACAGATGTGAATAAAGAAGCGACCAATGTTACTTGGGAGTCGAAATATGAAGTATTTGCTAGTTATGTTGTTAAACGTATTAGTTACTGCAGCATATGTGTTCATTTAAAAACATATGCATACACTTATTGCGCGATTGATTCATGACAACTCTGTTGGCTACTTTATGCTAAGCCGGTTTCCTTAGCATTAAGAAACGATATAGCATAAATGTACGTATATGCGTAACTTTTAGACAGACATATAAAATCATTTATCAAAAAATACTGAAATCAGTGAAAGAAAAAGGTTACATGTCGTTCAGTGGTATTCTACATAATGTCGTGCGGTGCAGTGAGTCATTACATATTCTGTTTGGAGTGTATAACTACTGAAGCATTGCGAAAACCCCTGAAGTGTATGTGTACAAAGCCAACAGGCAGAGTAATATATAAATGTTTGCACATTTTCGAGGATTGAAAATAGCTGCAAAAAAAGGCGTGTTAACGTTTTCGCTTAGTTTTTGTTTTTAGTTCCCTATTGAAGAACTACTCAACTTATAAACTGTCTTACTGAGTAATTTTGTAGCTTCTACAAGGAAGTTTGCGCGAATTTCAGTTTTCAGGATTTCGTAATTAATGATTCTTTTTGTATTGATATTTCGCCCAAAGGGAGACTTCTGGAAAATCCAGGAGGGGATTCGCAAAAACGCTTCGGGTGATACCCGCCTCTTCTTTCAGACCAAAAGATATGATTTCTCTCTTAACCACTTCAGGCGGCCAGAAGCAAAATTCCATAACCTACTTCAGATCAGATTGCTGCAGCTCGTATGCCCTGATAAATGATCCAAACTACCCATGAAACGCTTTTGCCCGCGTTTTCATCCAAGCAGGTCCCTACCGTTACTCGAACTCATGATGATCGTTAAATATGTTTTTACTACTTATGAGGTGAAAACGATATAACAAAAGTTGCACCCGATTTTACACCTTAGTTCTAGGCCAAAAAGTACAAACTAGACAGTTGCACACCCGAATTGGCTAAAACACCATACCCTTTGAAGACTTCCAGACCTAAGGATTACCCTCCCCCCTCCCCCCATAGAGAAAGGCTCAATGTCTGTTTTTAATTTCCTTTCTCTTTTAAGTCAAGATAAAGGCTTTTCAATTTATAAGCAATTTTGCCTTTATTAATTTAGGACCAAAATGACACGCTTTTTAATTACCACCTTCATTACATTTATTTTTTTGGACAATTTAATTCAACTTAGGAAATATTAGCGAAGCTGCATATTGCTTCAAATCAAAATATCCGGGCGGGCAATTAAAATACTTTAAACACTAAAGCCTGATATGCCAAAATGCCAAAATTGCTGTTGATTAAAAATTAAAGAGCAAGGAGGTTTTATATGAGATCTACACGACTTCTTGCAAAGATTGCCCTGCTTCATGGTCGGGTCATTTTTACACTGACTGGGAACGTAAGCAACCACAGCGACAACGGCAGTGTAAACGTCACTCAATTTTGAAGTACAAAGTGAATTCCCGTTGTTTCAAACATCAACGCAATTATTCAGATTATTCCATAGGCTCGTGCAGTTTGTCAAATGTTGGCGAATTTTCCAGGATTTGAATTTTTAATGACCATGCATTTCCAAGTTCAAAAGAAACAAAGAAAAGCAACGTCTTGTGTTTCCCTGTACGTCGTCCATGAAATTAGAAAGTTTATGTTATAAACTCATATAAACGTTGACAACTTTGGTACCAGAATGGATTTAATCCATAGTGTTTTTGTACCCTCTTTTCATAAAAGTGCGTTTTCAAAAAAAGAAAAAACTGACAAAAAGCTGAAAAGACAAAAAAAAAAAAAAAAAACTACAGTAGTTCGCAAAAGGAAGCTGTTTAACAGTTCTTGACAGTTCATCACTGAGAAAGAAAACAAATTAGGGGAACATGCGACTGGAATTAAAAAATTTAGAGATAAAGGACAATTAAAGATAGAAAACTGGGGTCCGAGTTTGAGTTAGGTATCCTAAGGGATGAAAATATAGACAATAATAACATAACAGCAAAGACAAAAGCGACTTGAACTTGAGGTTTCGTTCTAAGGCTTGAGCTATCGAATGTTGTACACGTGTAGGTTCGTTTGGATGATTTTTTAAAATGTTTTATCTTGCGAGGCCAAGGACAAGTTAGACACAGGCCTTGCGTTATTAAAAAAACAGCTGGGGACTTCGCTGGCAAGATGGGGGTCCGTTGGAAAAGAACACTGACATCTAACTTGGCATCAGATTAGCTTTACTGAAAAAATAAATAAATACTATCCTTTTCAAACTCTACTGAAGATATTTAATTTTGGAGACAAAATTGGACTATTTTAAAGAGGACAAGGCAACTGTGGTTGATATCGATGCAACTGTCGATGGAGTCAACACATGCGCAGTTATGGGTGATATACCCGGGATATAGGGCTGTGCGCATGCATGAGGTACTGGCCAGGCCTGAGGTTGGTATATGTGTGCCCCTTGCTTTAGGTTTGTCTTGGCACGAGCTTGAGCAACGAGAACGCTGACGTACCGGAAGTCATTAATAACAACCGGAGGTTCGGTTTCTCGCTTGGTGGAACGCTTCTGTCTCAAACAACGAATCTGAATCAATGCCATTGTTTTAACTACCGCTCAATGGATTTTCAAGTCAAAACACTGAGAGAGAGAAAATATCAACTTCCGGTTGCCATTTTTGGCGGACGTCAATGTTACACTGCATGCTACTGCTTCTGCTTTTGTATATAGAGAAGAAAGGGAGAAAATCACATGGCTCACCACGCTGTAAATGCCCAAATCGAGTCAATGTTTTCTTTCAATTTGGAGATAAGCAATCCGGCCGTCATGGCTTGCGGCCTTTTGCGACTGCTTCATTTTCACGAGTACGCTTGTTTTGGGGCAACTTCGAGCTCCTCAACTACGAAAGATGTTTAACTCTGTAGTGACTAGGAACTTGACGTGGCTTGACTTGTTAGAAAATTTACAAGTTGAATTGAGTTAAAGCTTGAGAAAACAGCCGGCACATAGCTCACGTCTGGGTATCTCAGATGATAAAACCGGCACAAAAACAAAGACACATCACTGAAATCATAGTTCACTAATTCCCGGGACTAATTATACATTATCGAACGCGCACGTGAGAGATAAAAAGTTTATTGTGCTAGTACCTAACAAGTTGAAGAGGTCATCGAAGCGGCACTGATAACCATAAAGTAATAGTTTTACCGCATCCGCGAGCAAAGTCTATCATCATAATCTGTTCCTGTTATTTCGAACTTAGCTTCGCCTCGATAAAATTCCTTTTTAAAACGCTCTCAAATCGAAGCTCATCATTACTCTTCCTAGCATCCTCGTTATTTTCTTCATTTTGCAAACAGAAAATTAATACAGCGACGGGCAGTCTTGTCACACCCTCCAAACAAACTCAGAAGGCGACAGCCAGAAATATAAAGGACTCGAAATAATTTTCAGCTAAAAAAATTGATTTAATTTCATTATGTGACAAAGAACACTTAATAAATGGCGAGCTATGAATCTTGCTAGTGCACCTGAAAATCAATCGAGAAAACTTAAGACGAGATCCCTTTTCACAAACAGATGAGGCTATCAAAAATAACTAACTTGTTCGATGAGGTAAAGAAATTAACAATCGAATGCACAAATCGGTCTGCATTTTACAGTATCAATTAAAATTCTTTTCTTGTAGAGAATTCAATTAACACAGATTAATTTTACAAAAAAGGCAATATAACGAGGCTAAGGAAACTTAATTAAATGACATGTCTGTCAAGTTCTTCACTGAAAAAAAAAAAAAAAATGCTCTCTAAAAGAATATTCAAAGATCCATACTCATTCAGGCTTCTGCGGCTTCGACATGACCAACTTGATCAGTTCCTCGTAATTGATAATACTATTCTTGGGATCTTCGACCGGGGCGAGGAGGGCGTTGGCTTCCTCTTCAGTGAGCTTGCTGTCTCCTCGAAAACAGAGCATTCCTCTCAGGGAAGCTCCATCTATGGTACCTGAACCGTCCCGATCGTAACACTTGAACCCCTCAATAAAATCTTCTCTGACGGGTTCTGGCTTATTGCGGAACTGATTGTAGATTCCCAGGAACCGTTCGAACTCGACTCTTTTGCCCTGATGCTCGTCTGTCACTGGTTTCAGATCAGCGCCCACTGGGTTCAACCCCATCGAACGAAGTAAATCTGGAATCTGGTCCCCGTCGATTTTGCCATCTCCCACACGATCAAACAGGGTGTAGGCATCTTTCATTTCGGTCATCATTTCTTCGTCAATTTTCGCCATTGTCTTTGATTCTTAAATCACCCTACGAGACTTAAGTCAAACGCTCCACTTCGCGATTCTTGGGCTCAAAGAGTTCGACCGAAATGATACAGCAGTAACTTTCAACAGTTTATAAACCCGGCCACTGTGTTCTAATTCACTCCGATGATCTTGTTTTGACGCTTGTGGAAATGTTGTCATTTATAACACAGCTGACCAATGAAAACCCTATTACGGTTCAATTATTAGATTTGCAAAATGAAAGGAATCTCTCATATCTGAACACATGGTGCAATTATATCATGGTTCTTGATAAAGGAATCACACCGGGAGAGAAATCTGTATCAATTATAACAAACTGTTTTTCTACTGTGGCTCTTTCACAAAGTAATTTGCTGACACCATAAGAAACGCACAAGTTTAATAAACAGAAATACGAGTTTTCTCTTCAGATAGATGAATTTTAAAAAGTCTCTGCTATTCGATCATATAGCGTGACGGAAATTAAATTTTAATTTAAGGTTGCGTTTGGAAAAGTTCTGTTTCGTCGCTTTCAGTACTACAAATAACATATCGCAAAAAAAAGTTAACCTCACTGTTTTGTCTCGTAAAAGTGTTGTAACTTTAAGAAAAAAGGCTTTTAAAAACGTTGTTATCAAGTAAAAGCCAACGACATCTATTTGAGCTCGGAAACTCTGGTCAATACACAATTAAAAGCATGTTTAAAGATAAGGGAGACCCCTACTGGAATTAATATTTGTGGAATGCGAGCGCTCTTAGACTTGTTAGTCCAGTGTCATTAACGAGTACAAGACTAAAAGGCTACGATGTTTAAAATGAAACACTGATTACATTTTCCGTTTCGATTCAAAATATATAGCACTTGTTTTGATATCTAATTCATCCTTTAGTTGATATCTGTTGCAAAGCGCAAGAGATCTGTTTTCGACAATGTAAAATTTAAACCGCTAATAAGAGTCACTTAACTCGTACTGAAACATGACAGAAAAGCAGCTAAAAGCAGAAAGTAAAACAAGTGAATCTGATTTGCATACAAACAGGGAAGTTATACAAACTTTGTTTGTGTACATGAATTTTTTGCATCCTCAAACTCTTTCGAAACCTTTTATCCAAGTTTGGGTTACCTGTGGTTACTGACAGCCCGGCAGTTTAAGTGCTCTGGTGAGCCTGTGGCCCGAAAACACGTGCTTACATCGTTCGATTCAACAAACGTTACAAATAAAACATAAGTTAGTATGAGAAGCCTAGGCAAACCCACCTTCCAAATAAATGATTCCTTTGCGGGAGACTGAAAACAAAATGGTCCTTTTACACTGTAAAAAGCCAGCGGACACATTACATGGCGGCATAGAACTGACTGTGTGACGAACATGGATATAGTATCTCTTGAATAAGATTGGGGAGCTTACGCAACGATGACAGCGACGTCGGCGAGGAACGACAAAAAAGCGATAGGTTTAAGCTTCCTGCAAATGGGCGCAATATCGTTGGCTAAACTCCCCAACATTGTTGGATGTTAAATGTCGCGTCCTTTTCCACACTCTGTTGCATGTTCTTGGGAGTCGTTGCTCAAAGTTTGAAACCGGTCAAAATTTTAGCGTGCAAACGGACGCAACAGCTCCCCAAAATATTGGGAATTGTTGGCCAGCAATGTTGCGTCCGTTTTCACGGGCTTCGATCGGCAAAACAATAACTGTCTGCGCGTGCATCACGCCTTTACACATTTCTTTGCTGTCACTGCACGACTACGACATAAAAATGTTTAAGAGGTCGACCATTTGACCTTTGAGGGAGGGGGGGGGGTGTGGGTGATTTGGATTGTGTGATAGAATTACACGAGTAATCTGGTGATAGAATTTTTTTCCCTGACATATAAGATTTTTTTTCCCAACATTGTTCACCATTAAAGATATATTTTTTCAGTGTAGGAAATTTTTTTTTCGCTCGGTATATTTCCTTGCAAGAATTTTTTCCCCTCGAATTCAGTCTGTAGGATATTTTTTTCTGAAAAAACCTATACGCCCCCCCCCCTCAAAAGTTAAATGGTCAGCCCCTTATTTCACGTTTTGTGGAGGATGTGAACACAGGCTAGGACAACGATCGACTTTCTTTTTTCTTTTCCTGGAATTCGATACAGTCTTTTATAGCCTGCGAGCAAGCTCTCCTATTTGGGCGAGCGAAGCGAGTCTCGCGAGAACGCGCGAGCGAGCGGCGAAGCCGCGAGGGGCAGAGGCTCACGCAGAGGCTCGCGCGTTCTCGCGAGGCTCGCTTTGCTCGCCCAAATAGGGGAGCTTGCTCGCAGGCTAAGTCTTTAAGAGTTCAACTCCAGAAAAAATTGCCAACAGTTCACGAAACTGTACGAGATGGAATAAGCGCGTTAAAGTTTGAAGCAGCACTTCAAAAAGTGACGTTTATGTAGCCGTCGTCTTCGTTGCTACTTAATCTCCCTTATTTGCTTCAAACGACCAGAAATGAGTATTCTTTCTACTGATGTAATTAGCCGCGTGTCTTCAGATTCATGCATGGTCCATTCCGCACTAGGTTTTATCAGTCTACTTTCCAAATTTTGTGGAATTGCACGCATTTTAGGCATCCTAGTGATGAACAGTTGCGACACGTATATATATATATTTTTAGCAACTAATATAATTTGTAGTCTGTCTACCTTAAATGATTTAATGATTGAGGACGTCTTTTAAATTCCTGCCAAATGTTTTTAAGCTTTCAAATCTTTAAATTCTCCATTGTCCTACCTCAGACATTCATTGACAGTTTTTTCTTTTTAAGTGAGAGATTTGCGGGAAAATGCTCATTTTTGTAAAAAGTGACTATGGAGTTGAGCGGAAAGATATTTACTCAATTCTACGCTTAAATCGTCGTGCTAAGGTCGTGAAAATAGCTGTTTTCGGTAATGGTAAATTTTGTCAAGATGTTAGTGGAAACAAAAATTTTGCCATAAATCTTTAGCGAGGAGGCCCCGAAAGATCAGCTGAGTTGTTGACAAAGAATGTTAATATGATTGCGCGCGCCCAAACTGTTCGAATTTAGTCAATTTAGGATCGATTATGACGTATACAATAGTTTCTAGGTTACATACATTACTGACCTCAGCAATAAGGAAACAACAAAAACGCGTTGCTATAAAAAACTGAAAATGACATCCACAGTGTCTCGAAAAACAGAAAAAGAACAACTTTTCTTGAAATTAGAATCGATCTTGGATCTTTACAAGAATTTCCAAGATGGCGCCGAGGAGGAAGACAATCTTCTAGTACTGGAAGCTTTGGAGGACATTCGGCAAATTTTAAACCGACACAACATCACCAGACCTTTAGGAAGAACCGAGGTCAAAGAAATTGAATCGGTTTTGAAAGATCTGAAGAGCCACGTGAAGGCAATGGCTCTAGATGATTTGTTTGATCAGGTGAAGGATTTGAAGTGGAGGATGGATGTCATAGAGAAAAGATGGGAGTTGGGGAATACGCTGGGCCTTCCAAAAAACTATTTGTACGATGGAGGTGAGAGGAAATTTGTTTTAGATCGGTTGCACTGAAGAAACCGCCTTTTGTTATTTACAGAGCGATACTACTAACTGCAAGCATCTCATCTTTCTTGTTCACTGTATGATAATAATTCAACTCACAAAAAAAACGAGAACTCATACAACCCAATACCATGGTATCTTTTTTATCGCCGTCATCATCATTATCATCATCATCATCATCATCATCATCATCATCATCGCCATTATCATCGTCATCGTCATTGTCATCATCATCATCGTCATCATCATCGCCATTATCATCGTCATCGTAATCATTATCGTCATCATCATCGTCATCATCATCATCGTCATCATCATCGTCATCATCATCGTCATCATCGTCATCGTCATCATCATAGTAATTGTCATCGTCATCGTCATCATCATCATCATCATCATCATCATCGTCATCATCATCGTCATCATCATCATCATCATCATTATCATCATCGTCATCATCATCATCGTCATCATCATCATCGTCATCATCATCGTCATCATCATCGTCATAGTCATCGTCATCATCATCATGATTATTTTTATCATTATAATCTGAGATTTTCACGGTGACAAATTAAGGCCTGAAGCCCTACAGTGACGGCCAGCTACTTGCCAGATAGGCCTCTGTCGGGCACAAGTGCATGATCACAGGGACTGGTCCTTGGAGTTGTTTATCTGCAGTGCCTCGGTAAAGTTTGCCCCAAAACACTTTCTAATCTTCCTTGAAAGGCAGGGAACGACAAAAATGCTCTCTTATTTTACTATGGCTGCTTTTATTTTCAATTCTTCGCAGTCTTTGAGCAAGAAAAATAGCAGAACCCTAGATTTAATTGCTCTTACTTTCCGACTCAAGGACAGTGCACAGATTACTTTAACTGGTCGGCTGCACACAGTAATGATGTAATTTTGGTTAAGCGGACCATGATATTTGAAGAATGCTCAAGGGATCATGATTATCTTGTTTCTACCCCAAGGGTTGCTGTTACAAAGAACGCAGCACCATTAAAACAAAACGGTGACCATCACCACCATCCTAATAGAACTAGAAGTTAATTGTCTTCTTTTGTTTTACTTCCAGATGATGACGAAATATGGAGCAGAATAAGCGCTAAAAGAAAAGAAATTCTCGGCAAATCAAGCTTTTGGTTACGTTCTAGACCTCCACGACACATGTACAAAGTAAGGTTTGATTTGGGCGCGCCCAATCCAGTTCGAGCCGGCATGGGTGAGGAAAATGTGGTCGAAAACATGGAAGACATTCCCGAAGATGGGGGTAATATTTACGACTCAAACTCAACTGATCAACTTCTTTTTAACAGAATTAATAATCTTCAAAGTTTTCTTAGCGAGCGGAAAACACGTTTGCGGGCTGCTAGGAGAAGATCAAAGCTCAGCTCAGGTCTTATTGCTTCGGCGGATTTAACCATTCAAAACAGTAGGAAGTGTTTACAAAAGGCCAAAGATGTACGCTATGGAGAAATCAAGGGCACGAATCAAAAGATAAAGGACTCGGTTCCAAAGGAGGAAACGACTCAGGGGGAATCGGGCAGCCGTTGTGAAGAGTGTCATAGGATCACGAAAGAGAGAGATAAATTCTGGGGATTAGAATCTGACTCGGAAGAAGAGGAATTTAAAAACTTTAATGATCACCCTCCACGGCGCAGCATGACAAAGAATTCTAGAACTGCTCTGGATAAGAAAAATATAGGTGGTGCTTCAATGCTAAGGCCTAAGGGTATTGCCGGTCGAGGAACTTGGGCCACGCCCGCCTATGTCCCCCCATGGGAAGTGGACAAATTTGAGAGTAAAAGACGAAGTTCTATGCATACTGTTGCAACGGACTGGGAACTGGAGAAAGCAAGGTTTGGTTCGAAGAAAGGTAAAAATTTAAATTTGTATTTCAGAAAAATCACATTAATCCATAACATGAAAAAAGTTGAGGAAAAAATGGTATCATGAAATGTTCTACTGAAAGGGGTTTGTTTAAATGGTCACATCAGAGGATAACATCCTCGGACTCAAGAAGCACCAGTTGTACATCGTAATGAAAGTCACTTTAGAAAAAGGGCTGCTTCGTGCACGTGGTTTCCTTTTGAATGGTCATAAGTAAGCAACAGACTGATCTGCGCCTATGAACGCGGTATAGCTCAGTAGCTTTCCCTTGAATGGTCACTCTTTAGGATCTTATCCAAAGACTCAAAAGATCAAACCACCTAGAACAGCACGATGAACAGTACCCCAAGAAAGTACTGCACAGTAGCTTTTTTTAAATTCTTATTTGAATAGTCACACGTTAAGATTTCATCCTCTCATTATTTCGCAGGAATTTTGAAGAAACTGTTTAATAGTTTCACTGGATCCCATGCGTAGACTGAATCTATTTTCCAAGAAGAAACCGAGGATAAACATAATCGGAAAGTGATCCTTGGTTAATTTATTATGTTAGGAAGGCTTTATTATCGAGTCAATAAATTCTAATTTTATTGAAATAGCGTTTTCTTCTCTCTTCAAGTTGCATCTTTCATTTAATGAGGATTAAAATAATCTCATTGGGACTTGCTAGTTTACCAGGAAAGTGCATTATGGTCTCATTGTTTAGAAATTCAGGCGATGCACTTTTGTTAAATTAGCCAAAACCCAGTTCTGTGATGTTTTTTTCCCCAGAAACATGTTCCCAAGGGTTGATTTCCAGTGTCGCGTAATTTTTGCGTGCGTATACGTACGTGCGTAAAATTTACGTTCGCAAATAAAATAGAGGCAATGCATGAAAGGTCGCTCGTACGCGTAAAAGTTGAACCTCGCTCAACTCCTCGTTTAATCTCGGCACTTTATATCTTGCCTTTATTTTATTTTCGTGATCAAAATTTAGGTGCGTTAACGTGCGTGGTCAAAACACGTCCGTGGAAATCAACCCTGAATGGAACATGATTCTTAACTGTCTAATGAAACACCGTCGAGCAGATATGACAATCATTCTATCAGACGAAACATTCGTTTTTGTTTTAAATTTATATTATTTCTCAGTGTTTGGATATCAGATGAAACACTCCTTCTATAGGTGTCCTACGCCATATATTGGTTGAGTATGTTATTGGTTCTCTCCTAGTGCTTTGAGCTTTTTCTCCGTGTACACCGGTTTTCCACTTCCCTCAAAAACCAACATTTTCAAATTATAGTTCCACCAGGACACAAAGAAACACTTAGCTACCTCTGAATCGTTATTTATTTATTTTCATATATCATTTCCACTGTGTTTGGATATCCGCTGAATTAAAACACTGCATTTTTCGTTTGATTTATAAATAGAAATGTTTATCTTTTGTGGTTTAAAAACGAAGATTTGCACATATTGGTATTTCATTCCGCTAGGCTAAAGAGCTTCGGTCCACGTGATGCGAGCGAGGAAGAAGCCTTTTCCAGGAGTTCAGATATTGGGGAGCAGGGCGAAGCAAAAAGGGAGGCGAAAAATGAAAACGAGGCATGGGAGAGAGAGAGGAGAGAGAGAGAGAAAGTGGATAGGGGAGGGGGGGAGAGGGTTTTATCGCCGCTCTCCCAAGTGCCCTAAATCATGTTAAGGCATGGCCTAAGGCTAATTTGCATATTAAAATCTTATAATGATGATAACTTTGTGAAAATTTAACAGAACCTTTCAAAATTTGGCAACCTCTGAAAAATCTGTAACCTTAATTTTCCTCTAACGTAATACATCAAATATCTGTGTCATGTGATCACTTATGGTCGAGTCCAGGAAAGAAAAGAAAACTAAAAATGGGGTCCATAAATTTGGGTAAAACATTTCTTCGGATATTTCGTATGCGAAATATTCCTCTGACCTGAATCTTGGCGAGGGTCTTTGTATATTTACCTCCTTTCATTTCCCAGATTCTGGACTTTATCTTTTTTTATTTGGATCTATTTTGAATGGCGTGACACTGAAAACCAGAAATTGTATCATCATTTCTCGCTTGAATCTGGCCGGAATAGTTGACTCACGTTTTTATTTAATTAGTAATTAAGCAAAATAGGTCACGTGACACTTTTCACCTGTTAATATCTTTTTACAAACATTTACGCATGGTTCAAACTTAATTGTAACCAACCATTCCTACCCCATTTTGAATTTCCTTTTGAATTCATTATGACGTCACGTTTCACGTGACTACATCTCTTCAACCCTAATGAATTCAACGCCTCCCAAAAATTGAGCCATGCCTTAACATCCATGCTTTCTTTACTTCGCGCTGTTCTCCACTATCTGAACGCCTTGAAAAGGCTGGCAAAGAGGCCAAAAAGAAGAGCCTCGCATACGTCACCAAAGTGAATTGACCGAGAAGGCCGGGAAAATGCGGTACAGGAACTGGGCAAAATCATGCCATTGTGTTGACACCTATCCCCCACAAATTTTTTTAAACCGCTTATGCAATTGATATTTTTGTCATAAGCGACATGTCTGACGTTATTCGAAAGCATTATACTGAACATGTTTAGCTGGTGTGAATGGGGCATAGATTATTGTTACTTAAAGTTATTCAAGTCACCTTTTTAGCGGATAAGCTCTGCCGCGCATCACTTCTCAAACTTTAAAACACGCCCACGGTCTAATGAGTCCTAAGATTTCTGTGCAATCTAATGGTTGCTTCCTTTAAAAGCATAGCAACAAAAACGCCTGAAAAGGCTTTGATGTCATCCTGGATAAACGATTAACATTTTGCAAATTTTTTTAAAAAAATTGTCAACGGCATAATGAGCTCTGGTACTAAGAATACGATACAAAACGACTTAAAAACAAAAGGTCTTAATTTACCTTACGGACCCAGTTTTTCATCTGAGAGTTTTTCATAGTGAATTAATTGAAAATGAAAATAATTATATTTACCTCTAACAGGTGATTATTATTTTTCAAAGCAGCCCATTACGCCAGCGAATATGTTCATTTATGGCTTAAAGAAAAAGGCCAATCTTCCTGCGGTTATGGGAATAATCCCTTTTTGTTCCTTTGTTTCACCACATGTCAGATCCAAACTTGTGAGAGAAGAAAAAATTGTAAGTATTTCAAACACAATTCGTTAAATTTACGCTCTTATGCATTCTTCCGAAAATTATTGAGACAAAAGAGTAAATAGTGAGGAAATAGCATATGATAACTAAAGTAATGCGGTAGATAAGTAATACAAGATATGGTACAAATAGACCATATAGAGACTGATGAGCGCACGAAACGGTCCCCAATACTAGATGTCCTATCATCTATAGAATTAAAAACAAACGTCAGGGCGACCACATAAGAAATTTCTACAGACCCAGGTAAGCAAAAATTTGTACGTAATCCAGAAGCCTTATAAGGTACCCTGTTCTGTCGTGAATCGTAATACCTTTCGTAAATTGTAATAACAGTTGTCGAGAATTGTAATAACTAAGCTATCAGAAATTGTAATAACACGTTGTCGTAAATTGTAATAAGCCTAGCTGTCGTGAATTGTAAAAACACATTGTCGTATTTTGAAATAAGTCTTGAAAATAAAAAAGTATGCACCAAGAACTCCTTTAGATAACCAGGATTCTTCTGTTCGACAGGAATCCCACAATTCACCTCATCATGAGGTCATTGCTCAATAGGCCACTTACAGGTTCCAAAAACCGCAAATTTCATAACGAGGCCAAGAGCAAAACCTTTTCATTTCACCTGCTTTGCGTTAAGCCTTTCTTTGAAACAGAGGCTTGGGGAAACTCGGAAATGCCTAGCCACTCAACTGTGACAGGGTGGCAAGAGTTTCTTTTTCCCATGAAATTTCAATTCTATGCTAGCCGTTTACTTCTTCTGGTTGACTTTTTGAGGTAAAAGTTCAGTGATAAAGTTCACTAACTGGATGTATCTTTTTCCGATTAATAAATCAGCGTCGTGTTCACCTTCTCGAACAATGTGAATTAAACTGACTACAGCTACAGCTATTATTGCGTCGCGCAAAATACACAAATGATACACAAGACGAACAAACACTTTGTTTTACACAAAAACTCTAACACGGCCTTGCACTCAATAGCTCTAAAAGTTCAATCCATCGAATTAATTCCAACCAAAGTCTTAGCAAAGTTTACGTTACAAAAGGTTACACTGTAATTCATCGCGTTTTCAAGTTTCTTTTTCTTTTTTTTACCCAAGAAACTTGGTGAGCACTGAGCAACATATCACAGTGGCGCCTTATTCCTGGCTATATTCTCTATTCTTGTTTTAATTTAGTTACCGCGGAGACTGCGGAACACCGGAGCATAGCGACTTTTTCGTGTTGATTACTGATAATTTAGATGTTTCTTTGTAAAAGGACGACATCAGTGAGATAATAAATGTGTTGAAGAAATACTTTATTTCGTACTCTTTCGTGCTAGTTGATTTCTTGTTTGTCGCGACTTTTGTTATCAAAACAAAAAAAATTGACAAAAGTCGGACAAGTATTTCAAATTAGTCTCACTGAAGTCAATTGTGCATGTTCTATTTATGCGGTTCTAACTGCCTCTAACCCCCACCCCCACCCCCCACAATATTTCTAATGGCCCCTATGATCTATATGTGGTGGAAATAACAGGCAGTTGCTTGATGTGAGTTGGTTGGCACACTGTTTCGAATACGTTTATCAGGTGGTCGGTGAGATGATTTAGTTTTTGCCTTAATGCTGGCTACATAATAACTCATATGTTTTTGATTGACAAGAAAATTTCGGTAGATAAGCCCGTGACATTAAGAAGTAAAAATACGACAATGTGTTATTACAATTCACGACAGCTAGACTTATTAAAAATTACGACAACGTGTTATTACAATTTACGATAGCTTGGTTATTACAATTCTCGACAACTGTTATTACAATGTACGACGACTGCTATTACAATTTACGACAGGTATTACAATTCACGACAGAACACACCCGTTCATGTAATTAATAGTAAGCTAGCTAATTTACAGGATAAGACATTTATCACAGGTCTATGTGTTTAAGGAGCCCTGCTAGACGATAAAATCGTCCGTCCAAACGTTCATTTCTTTTCTGCCCTTGTGAATGGGAGCATTTGACTAAATTTCGTTTGGCAAGTCAATTTAAAGAAAAGTTGGCTTCGGTTGTGCTTGTTAACCAAAGGTTGTCAAAGGTAAAAGTTTTTTTTATTAACTAGTCTTAAGAATAGAAGAGAGCGCCATTATGGCAACAACCTTTCCGACATCCAACAAATTAAAAAAAAATTGCGGACAGATAATCTGTGACAAATTCAGTACGTAACGCCGGCGATATAAGTGATAAATAGTGGCAAAAGACCTGTGACGTCATTTAAAAATGCCCGTCATCTTGGTTTTTACCGAAAATAGATATTTAACTATAGAGTTTCCAAAATACTAGTCTTTGATGCCTTCATATTTTGCTTGAAAATGGCTTGACCTCACGTCACTTATGACGTCATATCATGTCGCCATAGTAACTGAACACCACACATGTCTGCCAAAATGTGTCTAACGCTGCAAATACTTTAATTCAGAATTACTTTGAAAAATGTAATGGGAGCAAAACTACTAGTCAAGTTTCAATCCATGTCTATCATTGCCATCCGTGGCAACAGACTCCCGGAAACAGTATCAATGTCTAAATATATTCTTAAATAATTAAACTGGATCATTATTTTTGGACTTTAATTGATGCGAAGACATTTTTATAAGAAAGAGAAAAACTATTGACGAAAAGTATATAAAAGCCAAATTAACATGCGAAACTACGAGCACTGAGACTACCGTTAGAAGATTCCGAATCCTCAATTTGTTAACAGCATTTTGATTCCAATAACACAATCAATTTGTGATTACTGAAAACGATCTGTATATAAAATAAAGGGAGGAACTGTACTGTAATCCACTTTCGTCCAAAAATTCAACTTTAAAACTACCTGAGTTTGTAAATCTTTCTCTCTGTTAGTATTTCTTCATCCGGTTCACTTGTTTGGTAGGATTGATATGCTGATTTTTGACCCAATGCTTTTTATGCGGCGTTAAGTTTTGCAAGTTTTACTTTCTGTTATACTTGCTATGTCGTGCAAATGTGAAAAATACTGAGCAAGATCAGGATCGAGACAATTTCAGGCGGTTTGCTCTACTGAGCTGCAATAATATTGTGGCACACCGAAAGAGTGTAAAATAGGTAAAAGAAAATCAGTTTTTATAGAAATCAGCTTTTTCGTTTAGCGGTATGTACTTACTTGTCATTCCAACTGTCCTATATCGTACAATTGCGATCAACAGCTACATGATTAATTTAGATCGATCATTTCAGGCGGTTTGCTTTCCTTAGCTGTACAATAACCTATTGTGGCTCTCTGAAAGTGTTCACTCACATTAGCTATATAAAATGTGAATAGGTAAAGAAAATGAATTTTTATAGAAATCAGCTTTTTCTTTCGTCGGTTGTATTTGTTGGTGCCTTTCCGCTATCGTGCAATTGCGAACAATAGCAAGTTGAGTCAGACCATTTTAGGCGGTCTGTCTTTACTCAGTTGTATATTGATCTCCTGATATTCATATACTTCGCAGAAACACCGAAAAAGTGTACAGTGACATCAGCTATATAAATGAGAAAATATATGGTACAAGAAAATAAATTTCTGTTAGTAGAAGTCAGCTTTTTTCGTTTACCAGGTTGTACTTGTTGCGACATATCCGAGGCTTTATTGCACATCAAAAAAGTGTTCAGTCACATGAGCTATATAAAATGAGAAAATATAGGTAAAAGAAAATCAATTGCTATAAAAATTTCGTTCATCAGGTTGTACTTTTTGGGAAATTTCCGATGCTTTACTTACTTGTACACCGAAAGAGTTTTCAGTCGCATTAGCCATATATAATGAGAAAACTGAAAAAAAGAAAATTAATTTCTATAGAAAACAGCTTTTTGCCTTCATCAGGTTGTACTTGTTGGGATATTTCCGCGATCATTAACAATAACAAGACCATTTTAGGCGGCTTACTTTACTCAGACTTGAGTATTATAATCGTTGAGTAGAAGCAGGAAGTGTTATTAGCAAGTTGCATTTTGCCAGAACAGGAATAGAAAGTAGGTAAGAGAAATTATCAGTGTTTATTTTTGGGGGGATTCTGTGGGTTTGGGATTAAAAGGGTATGTATCATGGTGCTTAAGAACGAAGGCCATTTTAACTGATGATATTAATATAGGAGACAATAATGAGTCCTGATTCTGTTTCAGATTCGTTACTAATACCTTATTTGACAAGAATTACTGAGTATATTTAACAAAGCTTACTTTAAAATTTTGTCAGGAAATCAAAACTTTTAATACTTAAGTTTACTTATCAGAGACTCTAGATGAAAAATTTAATTAATTACACGAAAAAAAAAAAAGAGATTTGATTCCGATCGAAACGCTCAAACCTTCGGTTATGTTATACCCTTAGTTAATTTAAGTCAAAGCTCCTAAGTTGAGAGAACTGCCGTGAAATGGTTTTATTCTGTTATTTTTTCATTTGTAAAAGCAGTAATTTCATTCTCGAACTCTACTATTCTAATAGAGTTAAAAATAGAATATGCAACTCTTTTTTATCTTTGCCTTCCTTATCAGCAAATAACTGATCTGTTCGCAAATTTAAAATCACGATATTTTACTCAACCTCCTGCAATAATTATTCATTATCGCTTTTTTATTGCATTTTCCCTAAATCATTTTATTTTCTACCAAAGAGGTAAAAAGAAATCTATGGCAGAAAACAACAACAAGGTGTTAAAGTTACTACGCTTGTGCTGGCGATATAACGTCACAACATCCGCTGGTCGACGTGTGCAGTCACTAAAGATCATCGGCGTTGCTATGATAGCAATAACTGGTCTACTCGTTTTCGTGGCTGAAGATGTCAATAATGCGAGAGATAATATCAAAAAAGCCGAAATTCTGGAGAAAAATCTCGAATCAAGTTTGCAGGTGGCTTTGTTAATTCACCGTCTTCAAATTGAGCGTGGTCTCACTGTGCTTTGTCTGGGATCAAAGAGTGCCGAAGACAAGGATAGAGTGTTTGAAAAATTGAGTGATGCTCGTCATAACACAGATAAAGTCCTAGAGGAAACAGATTGGCCATTTGATGAAACAGCTGAAACAGAATTTCTGCGCGGGGCTCAAAATTTCAAAAGGCATTTGAGGGATCACAGGTAGGATGAGGGCTTTTTCTCTAAAGGGACAGGTTCACGGTTCAGCGCTGGGACATACGTACTGTATCGTCTATGCAAGCAATATGATCATGTAATAATGTTGTCAAAGAATCAATCTGCGCACTCCCCTGGCAGTCACTTGCACTTGATCAACTTATATATTTGCAAATAGCTGTAAATTAATCAACCATGGAATAAAACCTTCAGGTCAACAAATTCAACGTTGGTAGTGTTGGCACAATCCACTAATTTTTTCTGCGATTTTAGTACTCGTCCATCCTATTTCAGGTTACTCTGAAATACACTTCTACTGTGAAACACACTCGCTGAGATACATGTGAGTGGGATTTTTAACCCCGATAGAATTAATAATAAATTGGGAAAAAGTAATTTAATTAATGAGCATGCGCTTAACCGTGAACCTGTCCCTTTAAACCCAGAGAACACAAGTAAAAAGATGACAGCCACTGTGTTTTTTATATGAATGTAAAACTGTTGAGCGTGACAATCAGTTTTCAAAGTTTAGGTGTGACCATCGAAATCTGCTCATAATTATGAATAATTACCTGCAAGATTCTTATTTGTTTGTTCTGAATCTGCAATAAATCATTAAGAAACAATTTGCCTCCAGGCGATAACTTTTATAGCGCGGGGAATAATACTAAGAATAGGTCTCATCTTGATTTTAGGTACGGAGTTGGGAGATGTGCACATGGCACTCAACGTCAACAGATTGAGTTTTACACCCTTCCAATCGATTTGATGTTAAACTGGTTCTACAAGAATGTTCGCGATAATCCCGGAAATGATATATTTCTGGATATGGTTGGGTACCACATGTTTCTTGTTGGAAAAGACAAAATTGGAATTGAGCGCGCCTTGGGCGGAACTTTCTTCGCAAACGGATATTTCAGCAATTCAAGCGATCTCGTTTGGTTTGCAAATCACAGCATTCTCGGAAGGGAGTTTTTAGAAGCAAGTGAAACTTTTATGCCTGAGATTAAGGCTAAAATGAGCCATAATGTAAACGAAACAGTGCTGCGCTTGATCGAAAAGGAACGAGAAGTTATTCTTGCTAATCAACCCGACAACGCCTCAGTATCGAAAGGCGAACTGTGGTTTCAGCTCATGACCTTATATCTTAACGATATTTTTAAAGTTCAAAAAAATGTAGGGGACTCTTTAACTAAGCGTCTGGACGTCATACAAAAGAACAACGCAGCACATCTAACCCAAAGATTGGCATATCTCGTGTTTGCCATTCTTTTAGTGCCTGTTATAGCTTACTCAGTTTACAGAATGACGGGAACGATTCAAAACTGCACCTTTCAGCTTGCCCAGACAATGTTGGAGTTAAAAGAGGAGAAGCAACGAGCAGACACTCTCCTTTACCAAATGTTTCCGCATCCAGTGGCTGAAAAACTCAAGAACAAACAGCAAATTCCAGCCGAGTTCTTCAACAGCGTGACAATTTTCTTCAGCGACATCGTCAACTTTACAGAGATGTGTTCTAACATGGCTCCAATGCAGGTCAGTATTATTTTTAGCAAGCTAGCTCCTGTTAAAGGAGCTGTGTCACGAAATTCAGCCAAATTAGGAAATTAAAATTTGCCCGTTTAATTAAGAGAAATATAAAAATAGCCATTTAAATCTTTAAAGGAAGTTTAAAATAACATAACAGAAACAACAGATGACACGGATGGGCAAAACTGAAGAAGATTGAAACGGATTGAGGATTTTTGAAAACTGTTCAGCCTAACAGTTCTTCAAAGTTGATCCCTGCTGCTTGCAACTTCAAAAATAATGCTCAGGAGACATTTGATTGTCACAGATCTCTGATTTTGTCATTTACATGTAATTTCTTTGCTTACTTTTAGTTCCATAACGATTGAGGGCCAGTAATTGGCAAAATTAAACAAAATGAACTAGACGGCCGTGAAACAGCTCCTGTTAAATTGCAATTTTTTGACGCGTTTGAGTTTATTTATTAATAATTATTCATTTTGAGGCGAATCAAACTAGAGGTTATGGTTTTAAGAAGGACAGTACAGGAAGAGAAGCAGAAATACCACAGTCCTTCTTCACAGCACGACTAAGTTTTTAGATCAACAACGTACAACAATCTTTCTTTAAATTGAATCGACTGGGACTCTGTGACACGTATTACGTGTTCTACAGACTACTATCAACGACTCACTTTAGAAAGCTGGTTTGCTTCCTTAAAACAAACGCCACTGAATCTTAGTCAACAGTTACCGGCACGGTACAAACGACTTACTGACCGAATCAAACAAAACTAGTTACGAGAGAACGAATGGACAACTGAAAATTTGACGAACAATAAACGACTGTTTAGCTGTGACAATAGACGGATCGAAATGCACCAATGACATTACGAGTCTTCATAGCCAATACCATCACAGCTTAATTAACAGACGACCAATAACATAGCGACTTAATAGACCAATCAGGTCAATGACCAGAGTTTAATGGCATCAACTGACGTGACACAACTCACTTTGACTCCGAAGATGACTACCGCACAGGTTGTCGAAACGTCATTCAACAACAGTCCTATTAAGGACTACGTTATTAATAGTTTACCTGAACGATCATACTCAGCCTACTTACGAAATGACTCCTGGCTTCAAACCTTTCACAATCTTTCTTGCATAATCAAAATATTGTCTTTTCTCATTGGTTTAAATCTCTCCGTCACTTAATGATCGCAACAAGCTACCGCTTGTATTGAAATTCATGGCTTCAATATTTCTCTTTATATTCGACCGGTAATAGCAGATTCATTGAATGAATGATAAATTTACAGATCATTAAGATGTGGACTATTTCAATATTTTAAAAGTGCATGCAGAATTCTGAGAAAGATGCTGTCGAATTCCCCTAATAAAAAAATCGAAAGTTTTGTTGAACTGTTTTTTTGCTTTTTGCAAAGATTCAAATTAGAGGAAAACCATACCCCCACGTTTCTTGCTATAGAGATACAAGCGACGTCAATAACCCCTGGGACTAAAAAAGTCAATGATATTTAGCCATAGGGAACTGCTTTTTTGTGCCAAGTTAGCTAATGCGGTATTCGTTGTTTGATTTCAATGGCCGATTTTATACTACAGTCACATTATCCGACTGGATGAACTTTGGCAAACATTTCAATGTAGTCCGTGATGCGTATCAGGTATAAAGACGGGCACAAGGCGCTTTATGCGTCCACAAAAGCTATTTTTCGTAATGCATCATTCAAGTCGTATTACGAATTGATAGTTCGTCCAGACGCATAGTGCGTCTTGTGCCTGTCTTTATACTCGTGATGCATAACCAAACGACCTGCAAATGTTTTCCCAAGTTTGCCCAGACGGATAATTCGACTGTAGCATAAGAACGGTCAATATTAGCATCTAGGTACGAATACCCGTAAATCATATCATAATCAAGAGAATCTTATAATTTGTCGAACGTTGTTCCTCGTGACTACTTGCAGGCCAGTCCAGTTGACCACAGAATTCTGTTTTGTTTAGGTTACAGCCATGCTCGATGAGATCTATGGTTTGTTTGACGACCGCATAAACTTTTACGACGTGTACAAAGTGGAGACAATTGGTGACGCCTACATGGTGGTATCGGGGCTTCCTCAAAGGAACGGAATGCGTCACGTGGATCAGATTGCCCGGATGGCGTTGGACTTGGTAAAAGCGGTAGATGAACTAAAATTACCCCAGTTCAGCAGACGACAACTGTCGGTCCGAATCGGTATACACACTGGTAAGTCTGGCCTTTGTGTATGGGTATGATATGGAGTTGAACCGAAGGAAAATAAAATTTAAACCAATTAAGAATATGCAGTAAAATTTAATAACAACGTATATAGCATTTGAAAAGCCAGGGAAAAAGAGAGAGCTCATTGATGGAGAAAATAAGTAAAAAAGAGGGTAGAGGGTACATTAATATAGGTTATCATTTGGCTTAGAGTAATAACTGTGATTGATAAATTTATAGTCGTAGAAGTTTTTCTTTCATCCTCAGATATTTAAAAAAATCCCTTAACGGATTGTCCCTCCTCGGATTTCAATTTTTGCCTCAGCGTTCTGCTTATGCAAGCCTTGAAATTCTTGGGAAGCAACACAAACTTTTCACTCGAGAATAGTTAATTTTCTGATCGTGTTTGCTACATACGTCAGGTCTGTATACGTGTAAGAATTATTTATCAATGACATAATTGCCCAATGACTTAAAAGAAGTAGTAATAGCATAGTTATATCCTTTTTAGGCCCATGTGTCGCTGGTGTGGTTGGAAACAAAATGCCTCGTTACTGCCTGTTTGGAGACACAGTGAACACTGCATCAAGGATGCAAACGTCTGGCGAACGTAAGGGACATAACATCTTAATATTTAAGAAACGGTTCAGATAAGAACGATAGCAACAACGGCAACGAACATGTTGGAATGCAAAAAAGGTGCTAACTTTTCTATTGTCTGTACTTACTTCTGATTGGCTTAAACAGCAAAAGTTAACAAAACTTCATAAAGAGGTACATATATTTATCCTTACTTTCCAGCCATCTTCCATATAACAAAATCTGGTCTCAGTTTGAATAACAAAGAAATCCTATGTGGGGAACATGTAAAATTGTAAACTTTTCTTGGCTATTGTTTTCAACTCTTGTGATTGGTCAAAATCTTTTAACGCAAAAAAAAAAAAACACCATTCAAAGTGGAGTGTAAATGAATTTCATGGCGTAAACGGCCTTCATGTCGGTTTATGCATTCTCTGTGTAAAAATGAGAACATTTCTATGTGGGGAAAGTACCGTTGCCGCATAACAAAAGAAATTGCCATCCACCTTACCCGGATCATCACTTAATTTGTAATTTACTGCCGTTTAACAGTAGATTAATTTGAGATCTATTTCAGAGGGTATATTGTTGCCATTCATTTTGCTAATCTATTTGTTATGTGTTTCTTCTGACATTTTGCAAAATTTCAAAACATGTCACAATAATTTGTAATTCAAGATGGCGGATATTTTTTGGAAGTTATAACGTCCGTCATTCTTCATCAGCTGTACAAGTTTATAATAGTCCAATGAACACTACTTACACCAAATGACATTGTCTTACGTGTATGCGTGTGCGTTTTTAGCTCAGAAAATTCACATTTCGGAAAATACTAAGGAAGCCTTGGACGAAATCGGGAGTTACCATGTCGTTTTCAGGGACAGTATGGCAGTAAAAGTAAGTATTTGTTTGAATGCGAACAACAATTCAAATCAGGGAAAATTCTCCTTCACCTGACAAATTTAAGAGAATTAAAAATAATGCTATAAAGTTAAAAGAAGGCGAATACATTTAATCACATTCTTTTCCGTTGTTGTTGTCATGGTTGTGTAACCGTTATAATCTCTGGTAGCCTGCGAAAACATCCGTTTCTCCTCGCTCTTCGCCGCCGGGGACGTTTCGCGAGGAGGAACGTCTGCGACTCAGCGGCTGAAATTCCATACTGATGACGCAATCCAATGTTTACATAATAAATCCAGTTGTCATGGGGTTCCAAATACAAATTTGTTCAATTTTACGTGTCTTCTGGTCGATTTTGGTAAAGTCTTGTGTTCATCTGCCAACGAGCTCCAGCAAAACTCAAATGCGTCTTCTAGAGAAGACTATATTTCCACAAACATTGACTGTTTTGTTAGAGATTTTTCGCGTTTACATTTCACCTTTGTGGCCTTTTGTCTTTTGTCTGTCATTCGTAAACAATAGCTAAAACAATGTAACTACTCCGTCGACCAATCAATTTCATGATTGGAAAGGGGCAGCACCACGCATGGGACCTATAAATCTCTCTCACGCCCAACCCTCTTTATGCAAGTCTGTGTCTGGTAAAGCTGGTGAAACTGACAAGCCTGTGAAAAACTAATTGATACAATAAAAACTGAAGATTGCAATATTCTTTTTTCATACGCAGGGCAAAGGTCTCATGTCAACGTACTGGCTCAAAGGACTCTTGGAAAATGGTCCTTGCCTTACTCTGTACGCCCCAGAAGATATGCAAATGACAGCTTTTGTGCAGCTGTGAAACCTTTCAGCTGAAATCTAACAGATTTCAGTTTATGACTATGACACATTTTGTAGATGTGGAATTAGACAAAATGGCTAGCATTTCCTTATATGCAAGTTAGCTTTATCCGGAACTGTCAGTGAAAATCAGTGCTTAGCCTAAAGGGTTACTTTACTTTTAACTTAGCGTGAGCGATGTCAGAAATTCTAACGTATTCCAAACTGCAATATAAAGAAAGCTTCCCATTGATTGCACTAACGATAAACAGTTCAGTTACAGCAGAGGTTTGCTAAGTTTATTCAATTTTATTTTCGCAGGGAGGAAGTTAACCCGCCACTCATCTTGACATTATACTTAGTCAAGCCTAAAAGCGAAGCTCCCGTTAATCCTTACAATCAAAATATTTACTATAAACAATAAACCTAAAGCTACGGACACAACAACTCCCAACATTGTTGGCCCAACAATGTTGGGAGTTGCAACAGGGTTTAAAACCATGGCAAAGAAATTCACAAATCTACTGCTTTCCATATTGTTAAAAACGCGATTTACCATATATACCATTGTTCGGCGGGCTCTTCAGTCTGAATTGTCACCACATGGAGAACGTCAAAAAGCAATAGGTTTAGATTCAGCAAAACGACAACTTTGTACCCCCAGTACACTTTTTGGCACATTTCTTTACCATTACTGCATGACCACGATGAAATAGCCCACGTTCGAGTGAAATTTGAGACAATTTTGAAATATCACGAGTGGTATTTTTGCCAAATATCACGCACAAATCATGCTATTATTTGTTTATACTACTACTACTAAAAGGTTTGTAATTTTCACATGTAGGTATTTCAAATTTAGCTAAAATACCACTACTCTAAGCCAATCAAATTGCAGAAGTTTCTCATGTAGTAGTATAAAGGTTCTAACATGACTCCGAGGCTTAATAGGGGCAAAGGTGCAAATTTTTTACGACCAATATGACCAGAACTTCTCGGAGTTAGACTACGAGTAGTCCCCCATTTGTCCTCAGGGATAGTAGAGCGAGCAAAACGCAAGCACGTGTGAAAATCACCCCACGCGAGAAAAGGCGACACCCTACCGCGTCTCGCCTTTCTCGCGTGGAGTGATTTTCACGCGCGCTCGCGTTTTGCTCGCTCTACTATCCCTGAGGAAAAATTGGGGACTACTCGTGGTCTACCTCGGAGTCATGTAAGAATTTTT
This sequence comes from Porites lutea, assembly GCF_958299795.1. Classification (NCBI taxonomy): domain Eukaryota; kingdom Metazoa; phylum Cnidaria; class Anthozoa; order Scleractinia; family Poritidae; genus Porites; species Porites lutea. The sequence continues at coordinate 3,622,672 of NC_133212.1, read as the reverse complement.
ATTTATCGAAAGTGGGCTATTGTTTAATTTCGCAGTTTATTGAGAACGTAGACCAACTAATGGCGAACTCTGGTTAGGAATTTAACTCCAGTACTTGACAAAGTGAGCAAAGTGGGATGATCGCGCTGAAGTTTCAAAGAGCGCAAAGTCACTTTTTAAGTGACGTTTTCGCGACCGTCACCTTCGTGGTATCTCAGACTCTCTAATAGCATGTTGTGTGATTATGGTCAACTTATTCCATACCCGTGGTGAATTATTTAGCAATTATATATTGAATTCGGTTTTCGTAGGATATGAAGAATTAGGCAGATCGAGGAGGGTGTTATCCACCGAGGCCGATAACACCCTCCGAGATCTGCCTAATTCTTCATATCCTACGAAAGCCGAATTCATACAATTGCTTTATTATTCATTCAAAATAATTCCTAGTTTAAAAACAAGCTAAAACATGCTTACCGTCGTCAATGTCAAGTTCACCTCAATAATGGCTGTTTAGAAGATAAAGGGCTGTTCAGGTCTGCAAATATACTCCAAATAGCAGATTTTACCCATCGAGTTGTCTTCTTGCTATGTTTTTAGACAGTAAATCGTCGTGAAACGACTGAGTAAAATGTTTTGCAAAATGTTCCGCTATTTCCGTGTTCACAACCAAAACAATTCAACCTCGTCCCCAGGGCTTCTCGGTTAACAGTGCCTTAACCTGCAAGAACGCTGCACTTTTGACGTCATCGGTTCATTAAATGCAAAATTCTTCCAAATTTGGTCATCAGCTGGTTATGGTGAATTATGAGTGTGCTTTTAGCCAATCAGAATCAGAGAAATATTTTGAGTGAATAATAATTGTTTTTAACCTCCCGCATCCTTTTACCGTAATGCTAATAAATATCGACCACGGAATTTCTTGTCAAATATCTGGGTAAGGCTTCGCATCAAAACGGCCCTATGGTAGACACTTAATCAATTTTTGTCCAAAAAAGAAAGAAAAAAAGAAGAGATTATTTTTAAGAGTCTGTTTCACTCATCTGTTTTATAAATATTTAATCAATCTCATCTAGTTTTGGCAGGTGTTCGTTATGGAAATACAAGTATGTATCCCGAGTTTTCAGTATAATTCAAATATGCTGACAGAGTACAACAGTGAACATGAAAGAAATCGAAACGAGAGAAAAGAAAGAGAAAACGAGTTCAGAGGCCAGAAAACCAATTATCGACCTCAATTGTACAAAGTCGTTGATGGGTAAATATAGTGATGGTAAAAAAGGAGTTAGAGATTGTACGTACGATTATAATTACTTTTGACAAAGGATTATTCTGCTAAATTCAAATGAAGGTAGTACGGGAGTACAATTACACTTGAATTGTTTAAACTGTATGGGCTGGCAAATGAACGCGGACCTATTTGTTCAGTCACGTTTTCGCTTTACGAAAGGTCGATGAGTTTTCTCGGAATCTCGCAATATTTCCTATTAGCGGCTTTCTGAAAGCAAGTAGATGCTTGAATTGGGAACAACAGTGAGCCAAACTTAGTTGCTATTTTTTTCTGCATTAATAAACATGAACATAAACTGCAATTCACCTATTTTTCACTGCGTGATATATTACCAGTTTAACCCTTTAAGCCTGAGAGTAATCAGCATCAAATTTCTCCTTGTAATATCAATACTTTTTAAAACAGAGTGGTCATGAGAATTACGGGCATGATCACACCAGATGAATTTGCTTGATATTTTATTAACTTCTCCCCTCTACTTCTGTAGGAAATGAATAGGGACAACAAATGAGAATTCAAATTTAATCTTAGGGTTTACGGGGTTAACAACCAACAAGCACTCCCGAAATTTTACTTCAAAACCAATTAAAACTTCTTGCACGATAACGCTTCAATTTGTTGTTGCTTCACTAAACGGGACTGCCCGCTGCTGCCTAAAATAATGAGAATAATTTCTAGCAATTTGCATAGTTTTAATTGACCATATTTTAATACTTATTGTTAGTGTTATATGAAACAGCCTTCAGCCTTGTGGTGTATCTCCCTATTTGTTAGCTGACTATCGAATCATCTTCTCGAGATATCAGTTGTGTTTACTCTGCGGAGGTACTCGGCGAGTAATTGATTTTAAAGACAGGTGTTAAAGAGGGAGATTAAAGGGAAAAAAATTGCGTTAGAGAAACATTGCTTCGTTTTTTTCGGAGCAAAACAGGAATCATTTATGGCTAGCCTGCAAACAAGTGCTAATGTAGACAGGTAAGAAACTATCATTAACAGTTATATTTTTTATAACCTTGTTTCCACTGCTTAACAAGGTCCGTTGAAGATAATCACCCTCATTTCCAATTACCAAAAACTAATCGTGTCGCAGCGGTTATACAGTTAGCTCACTTTCAAAATTTGGAAGTATTGTGCGATTCATCGATATTACTGTTCTTACTCAGGTTTCTCGACTCATTCAATCGATTTTATTTTCACGTCTTTACTTCATAATATTTAGTTTATGTCATGTTTTCTATCCTTTTTGAACGTAAAGCAAATACTAAATTACACATTTGAATGGTCGGGGTAGAATATGGTGGGATGTTGCCTCTTCAGTGTCTACTTCTATGGACGGTGTATTTAAAACTTCAAAATTGAATCAGTTTTTTCGTCCACCGTATTAAAGTTGGAAGTAGATAAGTTTTGTTTATGTCGAAATATCGAATATTTCTGTTTTATCAACAAATTGGAAAAGCGCCAGCCAAAGGCATTGTTTCTTGGAAATTATCACGCTGTCGCCGGATTTGTCTGTGTTTAGATGTTATACGCCACATGTCTTACATGTTAAAACGATTTGAAAATAGACAAAATAGCCCGGGCGGCTGTTTCCCCACGATATGCACTATATATCATTATTGCAAAATGTACAGAGAGAGTTTTAAGCGATGTCAGATAATTTTCTTTCACAAAAAGCTAAATGCGAGAATGTAAAAGACATTCAAGTTATTACACAGCGCTTCGGATCTTATATATTTTGTCGGTTTTTCGCACTGAAATTTTGGATCTTTATAAAGGAGGGTTAAGTTACAGACGTACACCCGGCCTTAAATGGAGGCTTTAATAACGTGCGCGAATACACGCAGAGAGTTGATTTGAAGGTCTGATGCAAATGACAGCACTTCAATATAGTGCACGACAATGACTCCTCACTAGAAAGCAATTTAAAACTTCAGTTGCACTTAAAGTGCACTTAACAATAGTTTGCAGTACTCAGTTGTAACGTGCTTCTATATAAAAAGCGCACACCTTGCTATTTATTTATAGTCGTACGCCCCACTCGAAGGGCTGAGTTAAATTCCTCGCAAAATTTACAAATGTTGGATTGACGGTAAAGCTCCCACTATTGGGCTCGGACTCTGGTTATTGCAAAAAAAAAAAAAGAAATTCAGGGCGCTTTATTACATAATTCTTCCTAACTCTCGAAGTGATCGAAACAATCAAACAAATTATATATATTTTATCTGTCATTTGTCGTCAAATTTGTCTTTTGGTTGGAATAACGAGTTTACTGTTTCGCATCCGTCGAAATTGTCATAAATTTAATGTACACATTAACTGCACTAACTTATTGCAGTTGTTTTCGAACGATCGAAATTATTCTCGCAGCCTGCTTTTACAAATTACTTATAAGCTAACTCCTGGTTTCAAGGGTGTCCGTAGTAACTAGAGTGGACTGTATTATGGAGCTTAAGATTTCAAACTTTGAAATAAAAGTTGTTTTGGCATGGCCAATAGATGGATGGACGAGCTGTCTAATCAAGAGCTGCGGAGAATTTCCACAGAAGTTTAAACAATTCATTTTCATTCTACTTTTATTATCATTTGTTTTACCATAAACCACAATAAAAAACTCTTACAAGATACAACATATGGGCAATATATAAATTTATGTCAGATGGATAGAAAGTAGTCTTGAAAGGATTTCTAGTGGAAACCACTCCAGAGAATGTAAAGCCAACGATAAGAGTACTCGCTCCCGCTAATGTCGGTGGTCGACAACCACACGACATATGTTAGTCCTGAGATTATTGTCAATTCTCGCCTTAACTCCGAGAAGCCATTTCTTCAGGTACTTCGCGCATCCACCCTCTCAACCAAAAACCAATCATTTCCAAATTTCCAATTCGATTTGGAACGGGCGGAAACTTTCATAGAATTTTAAGTGTTTGAAAGTTCTTGAGATCTCTTTGGTTTTAAACGAAAAAACAAAATAAAAAAATATACGAAATACATTTCTTCAACTGAAATGTTTTAATTACGAAAAAAATCAACACACAAGTTAGAGTAAGCATCACCAGCCAATAGAGTCACCTTATTTTCAATGCACCCATCAAAACCTATCAATAACCTGAACAAGAAGGCATTAAGCGATTCAAGAAACAGTTTATGTTATTTACCACAGCGACTACTTAAGATACTGTGCAACTGCTAAATTGCGGCAATTGTTATAGAAGAGTTGCATAGACAATTTATTTTACGCGGTAGATATGCTTATAGCCCTAATACGGCTAGTTTAGAGACATAAACCCATGCGCGCCTGGGTAAAATACAAAATACAAAATTTTACAATTTGAATTACTAATTACTCAGATTATGATTTGATAAGAGTTAACAAAAAGTGTGGAAAGA
>NC_133212.1:3575512-3613012 GCF_958299795.1 Porites lutea | reverse complement strand
GCTAACAGTGGAGGGAACTCGGAGGTAGAGGGCCAACTACCCAACCCCCTCACCCATACACTTTTCTTATAAAAGGATAGAAGATTGGCCAGTCAAAAGACCTAAATTATATATTTTTCATGGTAGCAACCCCCCTCCCCCCCGAGGCACCCTAAAAACGTAGGTCTTCTCATCCATTCGTGACTGTTTAAATTGTTGTAGGAGACAATTGGAAAGTAAGAGTAAAAAACTACACTACATCATGTCTGTTACTAAAAGAAAATGCTGTAAAAGTATTAGTTATTCGTCACACTCACGCGCTGTGAGGTTAATAAGAATGTGAGTTTTATATCGTATTTCCCAAAGTGCTAATTTACTAGTTATAGCCACCGCTAAGTGCCGACGATAATGATAATTATAATTTTTACCTAAACGCGCGCGCTGTTCAATTTGTTTACAAACGTAATAAATTACACCGTAATTTACGAGACTGCAGGCTGCAGGTTAGTCATATCATGTCATATCATGTCGGCATTTACCGTCATGGAATACACTATGTATTATACTCATGCACGCGTTCGCTCGAAAACAATGTATTCTCTGTTCCGCATTACGTCATGAAAGTTACCTTACAATACCTTATGTTACATATCGCCTCGAGATTCATTCTGCCTTGGAACTTTCGCGCACGGTCTTATTATGCTACTGCCTAAGACGAGAGACTGCTCGTTGGCAATCACACCCAGGATTTTAGGGTGTACGAGGGGACACGTGACCAGCCGATGCTAGGGCCTTTTCCAGCTCCTCCGATTAGGCCAGAGGACGAGGTTGGGTAACGGGGATAAACATCATTGTTATATTCCTAGACTTTTACTCAACTAAACAGGGACAGCCATTGGCTGATTCTTGGTCACATGACCTTGACTAAAATCAAATGTATCCTGATCGTGATACATTAAGCAATGTACCCCGCTCGGAATACATTACGGCGCGTCATGGTGGAAAGTGGCATGACAGAAGGCGGGAAAAACCCTGCCAGTTTTCGTTTTTGTGAATGAACACAATAACACAAACATGAAGCCTCAAGCTAAAAAGCAATGATTTTTAAAGTTATCCCAGATGAGGAACAGCAACTCAGTAGTGGAGGAAAAAGATGCAGATAAGTCAGTTTCAAGTTTTCCCTCGAGTCCAGGAACATCAGGACTCTCGGGAAAACAACACTAACTGTTTCCCTCGGGATCTGACATCAAGTGTATATTGTTCTACGAAATCAGATGTATGTAAGACAACCTGTTGTTATTTATCGTTTTATTAGGGCCATGCGTTGCTGGTGTGGTTGGAAACAAAATGCCTCGATACTGCCTGTTTGGAGACACAGTGAATACTGCATCAAGAATGCAAACTTCTGGCGAACGTAAGGAGCCTATTGACTAATTCAAATTGTTATTATTTACCCTTGCTTATAGTGCGGACACTAAAACTGGGACACTAGGAATACCACAACGTTTTCTGAATTCCAAGATTTCCAAGCTTTTTTGCAAACGGACCAATAAAATTCGAGGTTGAACTAAATGCAACCGTGGAAAACTAAAAACAGTTTGAACTTACCTCACTTTTCAGGAAAAAGCCCTCAAAATTTATGAATGTTATTGGTCCGTTTGCAAAAAAAAACTTTAAGAATCTTCTGTTTTCAGTAAACGTAAAGGTGCTTCGTGCAAACGGACGCAACAACTCTCCACACTGTTGGAGTTGTTGGCCAACAATGTTGCCTCCGTTTTCACGGGGTTAAGAGTTTAACCGGTTTCAAACGTTGCGCAGCAACATCCAAATATGCAACAGGGTGTGCAAACTGACGCAACCTGTAACATCCAACAATGTTGGGAGTTGTTGGCCAACAATGTTGCGTCCGTTTGCATGGGGTTAAGAGTTTAACCGGTTTCAAACTTTGCGCAGCAACATCCAAACATGCAACAGGGTGTGCAAACTTACGCAAAATGTAACATCCAACAATGTTGCGTCCGTTTGCATGGGGTTAAGAGCTTAACCTGTTTCAAACTTTGCGCAGCAACATCCAAATATGCAACAGGGTGTGCAAACTGACGCAACATGTAACATCCAACAATGTTGGGAGTTGTTGGCCAACAATGTTGCGTCCGTTTGCATGGGGTTAAGAGTTTAACCGGTTTCAAACTTTGCGCAGCAACATCCAAACATGCAACAGGGTGTGCAAACTGACGCAACATGTAACATCCGACAATGTTGGGAGTTGTTGGCCAACAATGTTTCTTCCTTTTTCACGTCTCTCTATGATTGTACAATACTTTTAAGTGTTAGGGTTTGAGTGTGCGCACTGTAATAATTGTTGAATTTTAAAATCTATCTATTAATAGGTTTATTTGTTGGAAAAAAATTTTCTTATTCTATCGAATATTGAATTCTGTTTACATTTGACACATGTCTTAAAATGTTACAGTAATTTATAATTGAAGATGGCGGATTTTCTTTGTAAGTAATGATGTCAGTCATTAACTATTCCGGCTTTATTAGTCGAATAATCAGTATATCACTTATACCAAATGCGTAATGTCTCATGTGTATGTGTATGTGTTTTTTAGCTCAGAAAATTCACATTTCGGAAAATGCTAAGGAAGCTTTAGAGCAAATTGGGAGTTATCACATCGTTTTCAGGGGTAGCATGGAAGTAAAGGTAAATTGTCATTTAAGTTTTTTAGAGACATTTAGTTTAGAGGGTTATTGTGGAGAAAATTGCGCACAGACGAACAAGTGAATCCACACTCCCATGTACTGGTACAAGGGAGGAGGGGGCCGTTAGTTTGAGCCTCCTTTTGAGTTTATAATATATTAAAATAGTTACAAAACTTAGAAGTACCATTTAAATGTACCCTGACGAGCTCTTCAAGATTATGCAGACATTATGGGATATGCAACCTCGTTCCCAGGGCGCTCTCCTATCCCCTCCATTACGGCCTAGGTTGTGGGATATAACGCGGCTGAGGACGTCATTTAAAATGGCCGCCATCTTGACCGCCATGTCATTGGCCATCGCTTTGATTCAACTTAAAATCAAGTTTTTAAAACTGAGCCTTTTCCTTGCTTGAGGTCTGCTGTAATTGAAAACTATACTGCTTAGCTGTTTTATAGGTTTTTTTTAACAAAAATCGATTGTCTCTTGCAATGGCTTGACCTCCTGCCACTCAACCTCATATCTCGTAACCATAGAACCCAACTGTAGCCAAAGGTTACCAGAATGTTTTTGAGGAATAAATAAACAGCGTTTGATTAGAAGTTATTGCGGCTTAAAGCCATTTGGAACAAAACTGAATAATCCCCTCACGGGTGGATGCCACCCATCACCACAGCTACACATACTTATGAATGTCTGCACTAAAAAAATCTTCATATGATTTGTTTTAATATTCAGGGCAAAGGTCCAATGTCCACATACTGGCTGAAAGGATTCTTGGAAAATGCTCCGAGTTTTACTCTGCATGCACCGGGAGAAATGCCAATGATGGCTTATGTGCAGCTGTGAAACCTTTCAGCTAAAATTTAACAGTTTACAGCCTTGAATGTGACACGTGTCAGCTAAAATGTAACAGTGTACAGCCTAAAATGGATTTTTTTTATAGATATTATTGAACTGAAAATGTACAGATTGCTTCGGGTCTAAGATGTAAGATCCTACTGTATTTAAAGTAAGTCATCACAAAATATCATGATTCCAACAGCAATGGAGAAAGCTTTCCAACTGCAGATACCATAATTTACCGTAACAGTAGTTTGGTAGATTCGATTCTTATTATATTTATTTATTTAATGTTTTTTAGAGAATAGACACAGTCATCTCGATACAAATAAATTTAAGATTAAAGGGTCACATTCAACTTACGCTTAGTCTTGCTAGTTATGCCGAACAAAGAGGATAATCTAGTAATAGAAAAGACAAGGAAAGTTAATAAAGTACCGTTAAAAAAAGAAAAATACATGAAGGAAATATTGCGTCAGGAAATCACGAAGTATTCGCTACATTTTGTAGAAAACCTACTTGTCTTCTTATATATGAGAAGCTATAACCAATAAAAGAAGAATTCGTTGAAACGGTTAAAAGTGTTTGAAGTATCTTGAGCCAGATCTGTTGTTAAATACTTCTTCCGTTCCTGTGGTAACAGAGATTTGTTTTTAATTATTTAGTTTCTTTTGACCTGATAAATACATTCCAGAAAGGAAGGTTGGTTTCACAGCAGCTATGCAACAAAGGAAAGGTTCAAATCATGCAGGACTGGTTTGGGTCACCAAAATGGCCTCCGTTTCATTTTTGTGGGACACCAATATGACGAACCTGAAGTCATGTGAATGTCATGTCGATTTTGGATACCGAACATTTGATCGGCTAGGCCGGCAAACGGTTACGTCGGGCTACGTCGTGGTTTTCCAATTTCAGATCACTAAAACGAGAGTAAGCCAGTTAAGAAAACTCCGGGAAAATATAGTCAGTTGTTATAAACCTTTTTCTTGAACTGAAAAGGCTATGGAAACGTTTAACTAGCCTTTGGAGAACTATGCGTCTGAATGACTGAACAATGTTATGCTATTAAGAATGAACGATTAGCTCTTGCTGTATTAAGTATACTAATAAGCGTGAAATTTTTCCTGGAAAAATCATCCTAATTTACAATTCAACAGAGAATTAAAAGATTCAAGAAAAATTTACAGAAGCAATCATTGAGATATTTAGCCTAAAACACATGTACAAAACCCGTCTGCTTGTCAAAACTCATTTCCAAAACTGGTGAGATAAAAAATTCTTTTCAACCAAGAAACACTGAAGACGAGTGCTTACCAAGAGTAAGAGAAAGTCGAAAACAGTTCTTACCAATTTGCAACTGATATATAAAGATTTCAAGTGTCATTGTATCGCGTTGCGATAATTCAACATACATACTGATACTTTCCTCGAGCAATTTCTTGCCTCTTGAACAGTTCTTAACTCTGGGTTTCTTTTTTTTTGAATAGCGGCTTCCTAAAGGCAGCAACTAGACGCTTGAACTGTTTACCTTAGTGTACCACACTTTGTTATCGGTTCAAGTTGTTTCTGTTTTGTGTTTTTTAAGCACAATACATCAACAAATCACACCAAACTACAATTCCTTGGGGAGGTGTTTTGTCAAACACTCGCAGCATGCGTTTTACCAAGTGTTACAATTCCCACATTTTCTGGCCGGCACACAAATTTTTTAGGGTAGAATCTTACTTTCATCATACAAGTCGGTTGTGTCGCATTTGTCCGTCAGAATTTTTTTGTTAACTTAAAAATAATAACAGATTTCAAAGAGCAAATGTAACAGCTATACGCATTAGTTTTGCAAACAAGTCTCCCCTTAAACTTGCTGAAACATTGTTATTCGTGTTTTAACAATTTATACTTCGTTATATTTTGCCGTAAGTTCTATATTGGAAACTCATTCATAGTTAAAAGCTTTTACTCTTAAGTCTCGTCTCCTTTGCAGCAAGACTCTTTTTAAAAATCTTTTAAAACCTTTTAAAATCAACAAATTTCGGAATGATATCTTCAAATTACTCTTTAAGAGATCTTTATGTCGCTACCACTAGTTAAAATTGCAACTTGAGAAACAATTATAACTTGGCGCTTTTAATGTGTCGCGTAATTGCTACATATTAAATTCAAGCTTCGTAGATCATCGTTTTTAATGTTTGTAAAAGAATATGAGACCTTTAAGACAACTCAAAAGTGGCGATAAGGATCTGTACATATTTGTAGTTGCTTTCTATTTCGATAATCGTATTGTTTTTTTAAACCATATTTTTCTAATTAAGCTCAACTAGCTTTTTAGAATAAGAGGCATTAGCGAACAGCCTCCACATTTTCGCGATGAATGACGTTTTTGAGGGGTGAAAAAACAATAGATTTTTGTTTTGTTTGTGTCTGTGAGGGATTGGAATCGAGTCGAGTACTTTTCAGTGTAAGGTGCCCTTCCATTTATCAAATTTCTGAAATATGAAAGTGAAAATTATGTTTTTACGGCAGTTTTCGTCTAAAGGCATAGAACACTCCGCGTAGAGGTGGGTGCTTTACATAGCCTAAACGGTTTTACATGGGCAAACTAGTGGGCTCACGGTTTGGCCAAATGGAAACCAAAATTCAGGACTTGTAAATTTCGTCCCGGCGTCGCGTTTACCATTTGTACAAATCAGTTCCATTTACCAAATCAAAGGATTAACTTGTGGATTAATTATTTTAGCTGAAAATGAATTTGCAATTACTCTACTCTACTCTGCTAAGTTGGCTATAGTGCTAATTTGAAACATTTAAAGTCCACATGAAGACAAGTGAACTTATCGTCCTGTGAAAGGTGCAAAATCGTAACATTGAAAGCTCTGGGCACAATGCATACTCAGCACTCCTTAATCGCAGGGACGTTCGGGAAAGATCGATCTACGGCAATTGTCGTTTTGACATCGGGCGCTCTCGTGCAAGCCGACTAATTACGAAAGTGTCTATACCCGGAGTGAGATATTTGCATATCACAGTGCCCACAATAACTCGTTCCTACGTGACGCGTAATCCACGAGTTAAAAACGGCCGCGTATGCCTGAGTCTGGTATCAAAGATGGCTTCGAAGAAGTGGAACACGCATTTCCGTTTCGAATATTCCTTCCGGAAAAATAGGGCTACCTTTTCAGATGTTCCGTTGCACCAGAACATTTTCCCCTGTAACGACCAAAAAGTCGTGTTCCATTTTAGTACATTCCAACCAGACTTTCAAAATACTTTTTCTAAATGATAAACAACCGCGATACTATTTGTGAGAAAATCAGGTTAAGGTTATATGTAAACAGCCTTAAATGAGGCACAAAAGTTAAAACTTTCACAAAAATTGCACGTTGCTAAAGGTACGCGCCCGGGGGGAGGGGGTGTACTCCGCATATGAAAAGGGTGGGGATGCTCGTCGTCTCGCTTAGGGGTGTAAATTTCGGATTTTGGTCTTTTTTAGGGTGTTCTGGGCAAAACGCCATCATATTTAGCCGTGAAGGTCTCGTTTAGGGTTATACACGAGAAAATATAAAAATATATATTTGATATGTAAATTTTTAATTCCTTTTATTTACTCCATTCATATAAATCCAAGTTTTTTCATTCGTTTGTGTTTTAATATGGTCTCTTTTAGGGGTCAAAAAAGCTTGGGTCATGCCCAGATCGGTCTCCTTTAGGGGTTTAATTCAAAATTTCCGACGAGCATCCCCATCCCTTTCACATGCGGAGTCCCCCCCCCCGGGGGAACACACGCAATTTTCTTAAGATATTTATTAAATACATCTAAAAGACTACGGTAAAATGGTGACTACCTGCTGATAAAAGATTTCAAATTTTGAGGAGTATTTATCATTCTTCTGAGTGACCCAGTTGCTTTCGGAACAGAGCCAATCAGTTAAGGGTAATTTCTATAGTTTAGTAAAGAAAAATTAGGTACAGCCCTTTTTGTGCTTTTTCCCCAAAGTAATGTTTGTTCACCGCATGTATGGTTCATAAGAAAAGATAATCAGCAATCAGCACGTTATCAATAGCAAGTGTTAAGAAAGGTTTTAAAGGAAATAAATGAAAAAACATGCCTTTGTGAGACACCGCTTCGTTTTAATTCGTAGAAAACCAAAAAACCGTTTATGATTAACTTGCAGAAAAATACCCATGTACAAAGGTGAGTGGCAGTGTATTTCCTTTCAATTCCTAAAAACTTTTTTTTCTCATCTTACATATTTTCCAAGGTGGTTAACATTGGTATTTATCCTAAAAATGCTAAACCTACAGATGCTCGGCGCTTGCATGTGTTAGCTTACGTTCAAAATTTAGTTTTTACAAAAACTAGTCACTGCCTTGATCCTGACTCAGAAAATTCGTGTTGCTTTTTCTTTTAATTAATAATTAAGGGTAAAGATAAAATATTAAAAAAATATTTCGTGGTCGGAGAATATGGTAGGAAATTACCTTGATTTTCAATGTTGTTTGCATAGAGCCGCCAAATAATTAACTAGAATTTGGATCAGCATCTCTAACTTCTATCTGATTCTTAGATATAATTTAGTAATTAAGACAGCGGAATATAGGTATCGTTTGTTACTTTCGAAACCTCTATTATCACGGTTGCCTCAACACAGCGGAAAGCGATACGCTGGAAAGTTTTTCTCCGAGAGAAAATTGCCAAGAATAATATCTTATGATGTCATATCTCGCAATCAAAGCAACCTTCTGTCACCAAATTTTTCCAGAAAGTGTCTGCGGAATAAATGAACAGTAAATGAATGGAAGAGAGACGGTTTTGAAAACTTTATTTTTTTTAACAAACCCGACGAGAAAGCCTTATGAAGGTGTAATTAATCACCCCGCCATCTTGTACTTACGCAGAGAGGTATTTTTGATTTATAAAGTACATCTGCAGATACAGTGGTGTGTCTGACGCCAGATTGGCTTGTTCCCATGGCAATCATGACGTCATATATAGTAATGATAGCATCCAAATATCACCAATATGTTTCCATAATGTGACCGAGAAAAAAAAGGGTCAACTTGATATCGAAAAGTAGAGCTATCTGATTGAGATCGTTTTTAAAAATCGACTAACGTGAACCTTACATGCACAGCGATTGAGAAATAAGTAGAACTTGCACGTTGATTTGTCTCGAACAATATCAGGAGATCATAGTTGCTGATGGCTTCCTCTATTTTATGTAGACAAAATTAAAAATGAAAAGCAAAATAAAAATATCGCCCACTTTTGATCCCTCTTTTATATATTCACACTAATGGTTTTGTTACTTGTTTGGTAGTATTTACCTCCAAAATGGCTTAGTCTTGAATGCATGACGTCATATCCTGTCCCCATAAAACCAACTGCCTCCAAATGTCTTTTAAATGTGTCTGAGCGAAAATATAATCGAAGGGAAACTTTGCATGCGCAATAAATTTAGTAAACAAGGTAGAACGTGCACCGTTTATAATTATTTGTCAGAAACAAGGCAAGGAGATCTGTTAATTGAACCCAATTCCATTGAGGCAGGTATCAACGCATTTAAACTACTAGTTTTGGTAGCATATAAGGTGTATTTTTTAATGGAGGGACATTTTCTGCAGTTTTATCAGTTGGCATATTTCCAACAAAATGAGCGCACCGTCGGCCTCAGGTTTGTAGCCAGATGACTATTTCGAGCTACTGACGTAAAATTTGGAGTCTTTTAATTTATCTTTATCTTTACCTTTACTTAAAAGCATTTTGGAAACCAAATTTCTGTAGATCAGTAATTGAAGGCCTAAAAAGTGGGATGAACAGCCACTGTGGCAGATCCATAAACGACCTGGTGATATATTCGAAAAAAAAATACGAATATTGAATAAATGACCACAGCTGGTCGACTTAATTTGAAAAACAAAAGTTCTGGAGTACTATACTTAACTAGACATATCAGTATCTTTTAGGATTAAATGCATTTAATAGATAAGTCAGTTGAAAGCTCGTTATCTTGTAGCAGGTAGCCACTAATCGGATTCTTCTTTTATCAGTATCGTTTAGGATTAAACGCATTTAATAGATTAGTCAGTCGAAAGCTCGTTATCTTGTAGCAGGTAGCCACTAATCGAATTCTTCTTTTTGCATTTACATTCCCAACCAATTTACTTTTTTACCACATAAGTGAAACGAAAACTATGGGGGACGATACAAGCAGGACTTTTAAGTTATTACGGTTGTGCTGGCGATATGACGTCACATCAGCCGCTGGCCGACGTGTGCAATCGTTGAAGATCATCGGCGTTGCCATGATAGCAATAACCGGCCTCCTCATTTTCGTGGTCGACGATGTCAATGAGGCAAGGGAAAACATAGAAAAAACCGAAATTCTAGAGAAAAACCTCAAATCAAGCTTGCAGGTGGCTTCTTTAATTCACCTTCTTCAAATCGAGCGTGGGCTGACAGTGCTTTGTTTGGGATCGAAAAGTGCAGAGGACAAGGATAGAGTGTTCAAAACATTGAGCGACGCTCGCAACAAAACAGATGAGGCTCTAGATAAAACAGATTGGCCATTTGATGACACAGCTGATATCGAATTTTTGCGAGGGGGTGAAAAGTTCCAAAGGCATCTAAATGAACACAGGTAAGCTACATCTTATTCATTCAATGATTCATTCCTTTCACGGGTTAAGATGAACTGAACAAGTTAGCCTACTCCCAATGTATGGGTCTACATAGCTAAGCTGGCAGAGCACTGCAGCACTAACGCAGAGGCCTTGGGCTCGAATCCCTTTATAGACTGAAGAGCCGAAATTTTTTTCGGGTTAATTTGCAATTGCTTAAATTGTAACTACCACTGCGACGATCATATACTCAGGTACACCGTTGGCACCTGTTTCTAAACTTATTAGCTATTGTTAACTTTGAAATATTCAAAAATTAAGAGGCGCCTTATTTCATAGTAGGTGAGTGGGGAAGGGGAGCAGGAGGGAGGAAGGGGGATCCAATCTTCCCGCCTCCGTTTTGCGTTCTTTGCATTCCCGGATCCCGCCCCTTTTCATGGCTTCCTCCTTATAGCTCTTTTTCGATTGTAAAATATCAATTGTTGTTGCGTAATTTTCCGTCTATTTCTCCCTCTTGCTGCCCTTTCAAAACTTCCCCCTCCCACTCTCTCCTCTCCTGCCTACAGTACCCTTCCCTTCCCCCCATTGGCCAGGGCTTCAGCCCCCGGCCGATTCTCCCGCGCTCCCACCTCAGGTCCTCCCCCAGGAGTAGAGGGAAAGTACTATTTTCTTGATAAAAGCTGCCTTTGTAGCAAAATATTCGGTGCGAATGACAGAATAAGTTAACGAAAAAGACCTTAATTTGTAGTCCATTTTCGTTTATAATCGGAACTAGGCGAGCTTCGATCCAGTATCGTCAGTATATTGGATTATTAATTAATATGTTTCATTTTCACCTCAGGAATCAAGTTGGCCGAAAATGTGAGCACGGGACTCAGTATGGACAAATTGAGTTTTACACCCTTCCAATCAACTTGATGCTGGACTGGTTTTACCTCAACGTTCGAGAAAATTCCGGAAACAGTATATTTCTGGATATGGTTGGCTACCACATGTTTCTTGCTGGCAAAGAGAAAATTGGAATTGAGCGGGCCTTGGGCGGGGCTTTCTTTGCCAAGGGACATTTCAGCAATTCAGGCGATCTGGTGTGGTTCGCAAATCACAGCATTCTTGGACGGGAGTTTTTAGAAGCAAGTGAAACTCTTATGCCAGAGATTAAGACAAAAATGAGTCATCATGTGAACAAAACAGTGTTGCGCTTGGTCGAAAAGGAGCGAGAAGTTATCCTTACTAACCAACCAGACAAAAACTCGGTATCGAAAGGCGAACAATGGTTTGATCTCATGACCTTATATCTTAACGATATTTTTAAAGTACAAAAAAATGCAGGGGATTCTTTAACTAAGCGCCTGGAGGTCGTAGAAAAGCACAACACAGCATATCTGACCCAAAGACTGGCATATCTGGTGTTTGCTATTCTTTTAGTGCCTCTTATTGTCTTCTCAGTTTACCGAATGATAGGAACTATTCAAAACTACACCTTTCAGCTTGCCCAGACAATGTTGGAGTTGAAAGAGGAGAAGCAAAGAGCAGACACTCTCCTTTACCAATTGTTTCCGCATCCAGTGGCTGAAAAACTCAAGAACAAACAGCAAATTCCAGCCGAGTTCTTTAACAGCGTGACAATATTTTTCAGCGATATTGTCAACTTTACAGAGATGTGTTCTGGTATGGCACCTCTGCAGGTCTGAAGTATTTTTACTATTTTTGTTAAGCTGCAAACTTTTTTATCAGTTCAGTTAACAGTTTATTTGAAAGAGAGAAACAGACAAGCAGAAATACCTTAGTCTTTTTTACTATCTGTAAAATATAGTAGTTATAAGTACCCTTTTGAATCTTAAAACTGCCGAGAAATTTGCAAATGTTTTGGAGGAATTCTTGGAATAATCCCACCCATAAAGAATGCTAAGCTCAGGCAGAAAATTATTTAGATAGTACCTTGATGCACAGAATATTTTCTTATCATAACAGTAATCACAATCGCAATCACGATCACGATCACAGTCACAATCACGGTCACGGTCACGGTCACGGTCACAAACACAGTCGCAGTCATTGTCACAATCCCAATCACAATCATAATCACGGTCAAGGTCACGGTCACAGACACAATCACGATCACAATTATAATCGCAGTTACAACCACAGAAACAGTCACGGTCACGGTCACGGTCACGGTCACAGACACAATCACGATCACAATTATAATCATAGTTACAACCACAGAAACAGTCACGGTCACGGTCACGGTCACGGTCATGGTCACAGACACAATCACGATCACAATTATAATCATAGTTGCAATCACAGAAACAGTCACGGTCACGGTCACGGTCACAGACACAATCACGATCACAATTATAATCATAGTTACAATCACAGAAACAGTCACAGTCACAGTCACGGACACGGTCATGGTCACAGACACAATCACGATCACAATTATAATCATAGTTACAACCACAGAAACAGTCACGGTCACGGTCACGGTCACGGTCACGGTCATGGTCACAGACACAATCACGATCACAATTATAATCATAGTTGCAATCACAGAAACAGTCACGGTCACGGTCACGGTCACAGACACAATCACGATCACAATTATAATCATAGTTACAATCACAGAAACAGTCACAGTCACAGTCACGGACACGGTCATGGTCACAGACACAATCACGATCACAATTATAATCATAGTTACAATCACAGAAACAGTCACAGTCACAGTCACGGACACGGTCATGGTCACCGTCACAATCACGATCGCAATTATAATCACAATGACAATCATAATCATAATCATAATTCTCCCACTGATACCAAATTCATCTTCATCCACCCTTTTGCCACAACAACTGGACCACACTACGCTGTTTTTACTTTTTCAAGGTTACAGCAATGCTGGATGAGGTGTATGGATTATTTGACGACCGCATAAACTTTTACGACGTGTACAAAGTAGAGACAATTGGTGACGCCTACATGGTGGTTTCAGGGCTTCCACAACGGAACGGAATGCGTCACGTGGACCAGATTGCCCGGATGGCGTTGGACTTCGTAAAAGCAGTGGATGAACTAAATTCACCGCAGCTCCCCACTAAACGACTGTCGGTCCGAATTGGCATACACACGGGTAAGTCTAGGCTAACAGTGCTGGGACCTCGGGGATCGGGGGCAACTCACCCACCCCCGCCCCCCTTTTATACTTTTGTAATAAGAGGATACAGGATTAGGTACGTTTTTGGCTAGTCACAAGCCCTAAATTATATAGGGTGTATCCCCTCGAGGCACCCTAGCGAATTCAGACCTACTCAACCATTCGCGAGCATTTAAATTGTTGTAGAAGACGGTTAAAAAGTAGGAATAAAAAAACATGAAAATGTATGCATGAAAAGACGGTTAAAAAGTAGAAATAAAAAAAAAACATGAAAGTGTATGCATGGAAAGTTAGCTGAATTCAAATAAAAGGGAACATTTCTGGCTTTATTTAGGCCAAATGTTGAAGCCGTATTGTAACTGCTTTCTTTTTAACAACAAAATTATAGCACTTAGGATTCTTACCGATCGTTACTTCTATCAGTTTGAGATACCAAGGGTAACGGGGATAAACATCATTCTTCTGCGGAATCAGGGGTCTTGTCAGATATCAGATAACCTGTTGTTATTTATCGTTTTATCAGGACCATGTGTCGCTGGTGTGGTTGGAAACAAAATGCCTCGCTACTGCTTGTTTGGAGACACAGTGAACACTGCATCAAGAATGCAAACGTCTGGCGAACGTAAGGAGCTTATTCATCAACTGAATTTGTTATTTACCCTAGTATAAAAATAGATGAATCTTAAAATCTATCGTAAATTCTCTAATTCCATTTAATTTTCATTTTTTTTTACATTTGCATTATGTCTAAAAATGTAACAGTAATTTATAATTTAAGATGGCGGATTTTTATGGAAGTTATCACGTCATCCATCAACTGCACCAGTTTTCATTAGGCCAATGAACAGCCACTATGGCTCTTGACTGAATGTATTATTATAATATGTTATGTCTATGTATGTGTGTTTTTTTAGCTCAGAAAATTCACATTTCGGAAAATGCCAAGGAAGCTTTAGAGGAAATTGGGAGTTATCACATCGTTTTCAGGGGTAGCATGAAAGTAAAGGTAAATTGACATTATTGTAACTTTTATTTGCTCAAATGCCGATTAAAAAAACCTCCTCGGTCGCCATTTTATAGACTATTCACCTTGACATGCGTAGTTTGCTTCCAGTCTTTTTGAAGCAGCATGTTAAAGAGACCATTTCAAAAGCGGGTTATCACGCACAGACTAACAAATGAATCCGCACTCACAGTGGGAGGGCCCAGTTTGAGCCTCCTTTTGAGTTTACAATATATTAAAATACTTAAAAAACTTACAATTACAATTATTTACCCTGTGACGTGCTCTCCAAGATGGTACAGATATTATGGAATATTGTGCTGTTGAGGACGTCATTTAAAATGGCCGCTATCTTAATTGGCAGCTATCTTGGCCGCCATCTCATTGGCCACCGCTTTGATTTAATTAAAGATGAAGTTTTATGAAAACATTTACAAAACTGAGCCTTTTCCTTGGCTGAGGTCTGCTGTGACTGAAAACTATATTGCTTAGCTGTTTTATAGGTTTTTTCTACAAAAATAGGTTGTCTCTTGTAATGGCTTGACCTTCTGCCACTGTTGACCTCATATCTTGTAACCATAGAACCCAACTGTAGCTAAAGGTTACCAAAATGAATCTGAGAAATAAATAAACAGCTTTTGAAGAAAAGAGCTTGTGACTTAGAACAATTTGGAACAAAACTGTAAAAAACCTGTAGGGTGGCAGCCATCAACACAGCTCCTTGACGTCAAAGATTCAAATGTATTTAGCAGTAACACAAAGAATAATGTGTGCACTTTGTTTTTTATACTCAGGGCAAAGGTCCAATGTCCACATACTGGCTGACAGGATTCCTGGAAAATGCTCCGAGTTTTACTCTGCACACGCCGGGAGAAATGTCAATGCTGGCTTATGTGCAGCTGTGAAACTTTTCAGCTAAAATTTAGTACTTTACAGCCAAAAACTGTGACACGTATTAGCTCAAATGTAACAGTTGACATCTAAAATTGATTTTTTTATATATATTGATGAACTGAAGATGTACAGATTGCTTTGGGTCCAATATTCTAAGATAAAAAGATCCTTCTGCAATTAATGTAAGTAATCGCAAAATATCATGATTCCAACAGCAATGGAGAAAGCTTTCCAATTGCACTTACCATAATTTACCGTAACACCGGTGTGGTAAATTTTATTCTTAGTATATTATATTAAATTAAATTATATTATGGTATGTTATATTATATTATATTATATTATATTAGTATATACACACTCAGTGATCTTGGTGATTTAAGCAATCTGATTGGTTCGCTATCTCGGACTATTCAACAATATTCACCTCCTAGCGAGTGGATAATGTGTGAGCTCCGTGTTTTTCCCATTTTTTACAGAACAATCTTTTAAAAGTCGATAAAATCCTAGGGCTGACTTTTTTTAAGGTAATAAAAGACTTGGAAGGATTCAATACAGCGTTTTTCAATTTACTGTAGCTGAGTTTTGTGCTCGATGGATTGTTTACAACTCCCGTGTATAGACCTTGTCACGGTTTTCGACGCCATCTTGACGAGTAGGCAAACGCGTGAGAAATTACAGTGTTTGTATGAGAATCTAATGTCGGATAATTTCCGTAAAAAGGCTGTTCTGAAAAAAATATCAATTGTAAACTAAAGCTACAGCGCAAAGGATTGTCCTAAAACATTTTTGGGGCGTACCTGTGCTTAAACTTCTCCAGAGGCTTGCTTTAGATTTTCCATATATTTGTCTGTAATTTTCCCGGGACATTCTTACAGACAAATGTATAGAAAATTTAAAAAAGTGGTTCTAGGTCTTCAAGTGAATTTAACGCCTTCAAATTTTTTCACGAGAATCCTTAGAAGTGAAGCTTTAGTTTCCAAGTCATATTTTTTTCAGAACAGCCGTTCTACGGAAATTATTCGACATTAGATTCTCATACAATCACTGTAATTTTTCACGCGTTTGCCTACTCGTCAAGATGGCGTCGAAAACCGTGACAAGGTCTATTCGCGTAGAAGAAGCCGTTTCGTGAACTCAGCGTTTTCTAACAAGAAAATTTTGGCTCAAAAATCGAAGTTTATTTATGACAAACAAATTCAAAAGGAAATGTTTGCAGAAATTCTACGTTTCAAGTTAACAGGAAAAAGAATGATACAAGAAGACGACGTCTTACCTCGAGCAACCGAGCCGCCATTTTTGTCAGCACTTCATGCGAAGAACGACACAACAAACCCTTTTGGCTATAAACTTGGCGAGTCAACAGAAAACAACAAAGCTCTTCTTTTCTTCTCAGCTAAGGAAACAGTTCAAACTTTTAGCGGTTCCATTTAAGCCATTACGCTGTTGTTTGCGAAATGATAACTTGTGAATTGGAATGTTTGATAATTCTGCAAAGATCTATTTTTAAACTTACGCGTGATTTGATCTGTCAATCAAATCGTACTTTTTAATGGTTTCCTCTCTGATTTTGCTGAGGTCACTTCGTGTGTATATACTAAAACAATTATTCTTTTCAATCTCGGTGAATAGTGGCTTTGGGAATATTTACCGAGCCGCGAAAGCGGCGAGGTAAATATTTAGCCACTATTCACCTCGATTTCAAAGAATAATTGTTAAATATCATGTTATGTTATGTTATATTATATTTCATTTAGTTATTTATTATCTTTTAGAGAATAGACACACGCATCGCAAACGTACAAAAAGATTTAAGATAAAAGGGTCTCCTGGAACTTACACTTAGTCTAGTTTTACCGAACAAGGAGGAGAGTCTAAAAGAAAAGACAAAGGTAGTTAATAATATAAAGTACAATAAAAATAGAACTGATACATGAAGGAGATATTGCTCCAAGTAAAAGCGAAAGTTTCAGCTATGTGTTGTAGTAAACCTACTTGTCTTGTAATATATGAGAAGCTATAACCAATAAAAGAAGAATTCATTGAAGCGGTTATAGTCTCTGAAGTATCTTATGCCAGATCTTTCATGAAATGCTTCTTCTGTTCCTGTAGTCTGAAATGCCATCCGTCTTTTCGCCCCACCCTCCCCCCCCCCCCAGTTCAGACTACCGTTTCTTCGATCCTGTGGTGACAGTGTTTTTTTTTTCTCATTTATTTATTTTCATTTTGACATGTTATATGAATTCCAGAAAGGAAGGCTGGACATTTTTATATTTACAACAAGACTCAATCACAGTAGCTATGCAAATTTAATTGGAACAAGGAAAAGTTCAACTCCCACAGGGCAAGTAGATACTTCAACTGTGTACTTTAGTGCACCATACTTCGTTATCAGTTCAAGTTGTTTTTGTTTTGTGTTTGAAACAAAATACATCAACCAATCACAACAGAATTGTGATTTTTTGGGGAGGTGTTTTTTGAAACACTCGCAGCATTTTCGAGGGATGTAGTTTACCACAACTCGGTAGTGTCGCAATCGCCTGTAGGATTTATTACTATTATTATTAACTTAAAAGCAATAAAAAAGTTTTAAAGAGAAAATGCGACAGCTATACGGCTTTGCTGCAAATAAATCTGCTCTTAAACTCGCTAAAACATTGTTGTTGGTGTTTTTAACATCAAACTTTCCACAACTGAGTTCAATTCTTAACATTGGAAACCTATTTGTAGTTAAAAGCTTGTATTTTCTATAGGTCTTCTCACTTTTTATAGTCTCCCATTCAGCAAGAGTCCTTTCAAAAATTTTAAGAACTTTTAAAATCACCAAATTTCAGAATGATTTCTTAAAATTACCTTTTTAAGAGAACTTTATGTCGCTTCGACGACCTAAAATTGACACTTCAGAAACAACTATGACTCTGACAACTTAAAACGATATGTGCAATTACTACATTTAAATTCAGGCATCGTAGATTATCGCTTTTAAGTTTTTAAACGAAATGAGACCTTTGAGTTGCTTAATTATGTTATTTTTAAATGTTTTGAACTAATAGTTTTTAAATATTCTGGACTAGCTGTTTAGAATCAGAGCCAATAGTGAACATTAAAACCTTTGTATTTTTCAGATGAACGACCTTTTTGTTGCAAGGCGCAATTATATATTAATTTGTTTTGTTTCGTTTTTGTTTGTGAGGGATTTTGTCCGAATCTAGTTTTGTAAGGTGCCCATATATTTATTCTAATTCAGGGACAAAACTTAAAAATTTTACACTTTGCTGAAGGAGAACGCGAAAATTTCTCAAGATTTATTTAATACATCTAAAAGAAGACGTGACGACTCGTTCCTGATAAAAGGTTTTAAATTCAGCGAAGTGTACTCATTACTCAGCTTCAAGAAAAGTGGCCCAGTTGCTTTCTGAACATAGCCAATCAATTTAGGGCAATTTGCATAATTTTAATTGAAAGTTTTATACTTACGGTTTGTTCATAGCAAAAATAAGGCACAGCCAACAATTTTGGGTCCTTTTTGTGTGCTGACTGTCAAATCATTTCCTCAAATTAATTCTAGTTTACCGCATGCATGGTTAATTTGAGAAAATCATCGACAATCAGCACGTCATCGATAGCAGGTGTTAAGGAAATACATGAAAAACATGCCTTGTGTGACACTGCTTCGTTTTTCGAAGAAAACCAAGAATCGTTTATGACTAACTTGCAGAAAAATACCTGTGTAGAAAGGTGAGTTTCAGTGTATTTCCTTTCAATTCCTAAAAAACTTTTTTTTTTCATCTTACATATTTTCCAAGCTAAGGTAGTTAACATTGGTATTAATCCTAAAAACGCTTAACCTGCAGATGCTTGGCGCTTGCATGCATGCCTTGCTGCGCTCAACATTTAGTTTTTACAAAAACAAGTCACTGTCTTGATACTGACTCAGGAAATTCGTGTTGTTTAGTTAAAATTATGGTCTTTTTTAATTAATAAGTTTCAAGATAATATATTAAAAAATATTTTGTGTTCGTTCAATGTTGTTTTCAAATCACAGCCGCCAAAAATAATAATTCGGATTAGCATTCCTCTAACTTATATCTTATTCTTAGATAAGTAATTGAAACAGCGGAATATAGACATCGTCACGAACCGATTAGTAGTTTGTTACTTTTGGAACAGCGATACGCTGGAAAGTTTTTCTCAAAGAGAAAATCGCCAAGAATAATACCTTATGATGTCATATCTCGCAATCAATGCAACCCTTTGTGACCACAGTTTTCCAGAAAGTGTCTGAGAAATAAATGAAGAGTAATTGAATGGAAGAGATTATTTTCAAGGGTGCGGTTTTTTTAAATTAAAAAAATCGAGGAAAACGTTTTTAGTTAATGGAGGTGTCATTAATCATCCCGCCATCTTGTACTTAAGAGGCTTAAACGCCTCATCACGCAGAGGTAATTTTGATGTATGAAGTACATCAGGTGCAGTGGTGTATCTGAGGCCAAATTCGCTTGTTCCCATGGCAACCATGACGTCATATATCGTTATCATAGCATCATAATAACACTAAATGTTTCAAAATGTGACCGAGAAAAAAAGAGTCAACTTGATATCAAAAAGTAGAGCTAACTGATGGAAATCATTTTTGAAAATCGACTAACGTGGACATTGCACGGAAAAGGGTTAAGAAATAAGTGAAACTTGCACGCTGATTTCTCACGAACAATGTCGGGAGATTGCTGATGGCTTACTCTATATTTTGTCGATAAAAGACAAATAAAAAATAGAATTAAAAATAGCGCCCACTTTTGATCCCTTTTATATAATGATTCACACTACTCGTTTTGTTAGTTATTTGGTAGCATTTACTTCCAAAATGGCTTAATCTTGAAGCATGACGTCATATCCTGTCCCCATAGCAATCAATCGGAACCAGATTTTTTTCAAAATGTGAGGGAAAATAAAATCGAAGGGAGACCTTGCATGAGCAAAGATTTAGAAAAAGTAGTGCGTGCACTGTTTATTTGTCAGAACCAGGGCAAGGAGATTTGTTTACAGAACCCACTTCCATTAAGGCAGGTATTAACGCATTCAAACTACTAGTTTTGTTAGCGGTTTGGCTGCATATAACGTGTGAGTTTTAAGGCCGCGGCCTTTTCGGCAGTTTTATCAGCTGGTATATTTCCGACTTCTTTCAATAACGAACGCACGGAAGCAGTTTGGATCGGTTGGCTTCATTCACGTCCATAAAAAGTCTCAACAAACAGATCCGCAGAGGTTTTTCAAGGTATCTAGCGATAAATCACATAAAAGACTTTCTTAGTGAAAACAGAGAAAAAGGCTAATTTTGGAAAGGATATATATAAATTCCAAGTGCTAGGAGTGAATGAACTCCTCTTTAAAATTTCGCCTAAATCAAATTATTGACTAAAAGCTAGACGATCTCAAAACGTCAATTAAATTTGATCGCCACAGTGGGGAGATTAACAGCCTGTGATCGTCGTTTGCAGTTTGTACAAGTCGTCGCTTAAGGTACGAATCAAATTCAAGTTCAGTCGGATTTTTAGGAAATTAACAAGCACTACAGCTTGCACAGGAAAATTTGTACACAATGCGTGCACGAAGCCCCTCAGAAAAAGGTTCTTTCACTTTGAAGAAGTTCTTAATTAAACAAACCTTGATGTGAATAGGTTTATAGAATCGGTTGATGAAATTGCGCACCCTTTGTTGATCGCAAGCTCATCAAACGATTCTGTAAACCCACGGACATAAAGTTTGCTTACCCTACTTTTAAAATTAAGAACTTATTCAACGTGAAAGATCCATTTCCTGATAGGCTTATTGCCCGCATCGTGTACAAATTTTCCTGTGCAACCTGTAATGCTTGTTACGTTGGTGAAACACGCCGACACTTTTCCACGCGCGTGTACGAGCACGTGACTTGTCATTGGACGGATCCTTTCACGTTTGTGAGCATTTACAAGTTTCAGAGTCTAGTCGTACCTCCAGTAACTTAGACTGCTTTAAGATCTTGGACTCTGCCCCTACTAGGTATCAAGTTAAGCTTAAAGGTCGGTACACACTAGGCGACAAGTTGCAGCAACATGTCGCGAAGACACGTCGCAGCGACAAATCACTTCGTGTGTACAGAAGAATTTTTGTGAAAATCTTTGTTCCTGCAACAGAATTTTGTCGCAGTAACATGTTGCAAAAATTCGAATCAGACAGAATTTATGCGACTTGTTGCGGCGACAAAATTCTGTTGCAGAGACAAAGATTTTCTCAAAAATTCTCCAGTACACACGAAGCGATTTGTCGCTGCGATGTGTCGTCGCGACATGTTGCTGCAACTAGTCGCCGGACCTGTACACACGGAGTGATCTGTCGCCACGACTTGTTGCTGCAACTTGTCGCCTAGTGTATACCGACCTTAAGGAGTCTATGTACGGTGATTGTTAGGTGGGAAACACATCAATCTGACGCTTTCTCTATAGATGCTTGAACGCGCGTCTATTAATTCCGTCAACTTTAAAATTCATGTAGCAGTTTGTTTTCCAACGTTACGTAACGTATTAATTGTAACAGGCGCGTTTTATCGCTGAAAACTTTCATAACCGTCACACTGACGATGACCGTCAAAACATATTTGTTAACATTAAAAAGATCGCATTATTTTTGTTTTCATTTTAATGATACACTAGTGAGCAGCACAGGGCATTTTATAGGATACAAAAATAATTCAACGATAAAAAAAGAACTATTTTTCAGGGATATCATTTAGAAGATGAAAGTAAGGCTTTGTGGAAAACATGTCGAAATGAAAGGAAAATAAAACAAAAAATATGCGGAAATTGAAGAGGCAGCTATCCTAACATGCCATATATTTAGTGAAAAAATTGAAGTCTCGATTTTTTTTACCTTTTCTTGTTTGAAAGTTACAGATCAAAAGCGATATGGTTTTGCTGAAAGAAAGAAAGGATAAAACGTAAATAAAGCTTTAAACCAAAATTATGTAGATCAAAGATAAGCACCCTAAAGATCGCGACGGACAGCTGGTCTGATTATAGCGGATCACTAAAATGACCCGTTTTTACCTTTCAAATAGGAGCTGATACGCGGAAATTCAAACGACTATTGAAAATTACCGAATAGATCGTTGTCACTGTCACGCAACAAAAAACCGTCCAGTGGAAGAAGCTAAGAGAAGGAGGTGTTGTAAAAGACTAGTATATAAACAATTTGTCCAAGTCTCAGGTCCTTGTGGCCGATATTTTCTGAGTTATTTTCCGAAACGTTTCACGCACCTTTGTGGAGCTTTGTATGGAGACGCCATATTGGTGTACCCAGTTTTGGTCCACCCATATATATGGCCGCCGGAAATTAACAAAAACGTCTGGAGTTCACATTTTGTTTTTCATAAAAACTCTGTCTTTTCTCTCGAGAACTAGCATACTTGCGCATAAACACATCTTCTAACACTTGAAATGGTTGTACTGCTGAAAATCAAGAAGAGAGACGTTTTTTCAACGAGACAGCATTCCTATTTTGGTGTCACGTACTGTAAAAACTCGGAAGTTCAAACTGCTGTATTTTCGAAATGAAACATGTTACGGGAATGGAAACTTGTACAAAGGTTTATTTTTTGTTCATTTCAACCTAGTGTAAATAAGAATTCGTAAAACCTCGCTATTTTGACTTTACAATTTGATGACGTCACTGTGAAAACCATCTATACCGACAAAGTCGTCTTTCGTTTAAGGCAACGTACCACTTTCAAATATCAAAAAATCCATACGTAAACTAATGGACTGGTTTTCTAAACATTTTATCCATTAAAGATTTCTCGAATTTTTTAAATAATTTTTAACAGAAAGCGTCCTTTAAACCACTTTTAAATCTACAATTCAAAAGCGATTTTTGTATTTTGTTAAAAATGGATTTATTCTCAAGTTTAGTGAACTCAAAGAGTTGAAAAAACTAAAAGCATTTTAAAACCTTGATTTTGTAGATCAGCCTTAAGAAGTGGGACGAACGGCGACTGTGTAAACTACCTATATATTTGAAAGAAAAAGAGGAAGATTATATTATTGACCTCAGCTGGCCAAATTAAATTCGAAAATCAAAATGTCCTGGAGTGATGCACTTAACTAGATATATGTTGTCTAGGCCAAGGATTAAGTAAATTAAATGGATTCGTTAATTAAAAGCTCTTTATTTTGTAGCACGTAGCCATTAACAGAATTATTCCTCAATCATTTTCCTTTTTTTACCAAACAAGTAAAACGAAATCTATGGAGGAAGATACAAGGAGAAAGACTTTAAAGTTATTACGCTTGTGCTGGCGGTACGACGTCACAACAGCCACTGGCCGACGTGTGCAGTCGCTAAAGATCATCGGCGTTGCTATGATAGCAATAACCGGTCTACTTATCTTCGTGGTCGACGATGTCAAGGAAGCGAGAGAAAACATCAAAAAAGCCGAAATTCTGGAAAAAAATCTCAAATCAAGCTTGCAGGTGGCTTCTTTAATTCACCGTCTTCAAATCGAGCGTGGGCTGACAGTGCTTTGTTTGGGATCGAAAAGTGCAGACGACAAGGATAGAGTGTTCGAAACATTGAGCGACGCTCGCAATAAAACAGATGAGGCTCTAGATAAAACAGATTGGCCATTTGATGATACAGCTGAAAGGGAATTTTTGCGAGGGGGTGAAAATTTCCAAAGGCATCTAAATGAACACAGGTATATTGTTGGCACTTGTTTCTAAATTTAGTATTAACAACTTTATTAACTTCTTTTTTAACGTTTTATTTTAAAGTATTTAATTAAAAAGCTTTGAAATGTTTACATGAAGAATCAAATAGAGAACTTGTTTCCTGTCGTCGATCTGCATGTTGAGACGGATGGCAAGGATAGACACTGATTGACAGTTGAAAAGTTGGGCCAGTTTTTTTCAAGTTTTAATGCTATGTCTGTCATGTCTCCAAAAAAAAAAAAATAATAATAATTGTTGGTGCTCCCAGATAAAATTGTTTGGTATCTTCTTCATAAGTTTACAGGAGCATTTTCATATATGGGTAAAGGTCAGTACTAAGTAACGTTTTCAGCAAAGAATTGACCAAAAAGAGCAATATCCATTCCTCCGTCAATAAAAAATTTATTACATGGCTAAAAAGAGATCTCTTGCGGGATTAACGCGGGAAATCCCGAGCGGACAAGAGACGTTCTCTTGCCCGCTCGGGTTGAGAACACTCCCGGATAGAGTACTAAAGTGTGACGTCATAAAAATGAAATTTCTGAAATTATGGGATTTGTCAGGATATTCCGAGAGAACAATGTCTAAGAGGCCTACTTGCCTAAAATGAGCATTTCGGGGCTAATTGTCTGTGAGATCGTAGCCCAGTTATGTTTAGAAAACTCCATACAAACCCTTCAAAAATTTTTTGGGTCGACCCCCCAAAAAATTAAAAGGGTTTGTATGGAGTTTTACGAGTATAACCGGCTAACATCTCAGAGACAATTTGCCCCGAAATGCTCATTTTTGGCATGTAGGCCTCTTGGACATTGTTCTTTCAGAATATCCTGACAAATCCCATAATTTCAGAAATTTCATTTTTATGACGTCATCACCTTAGTACTAAATTCGGCAATAAAATAAGTTGGGTAATATTAAATTTAACATGTCTCATTTCGCTACAGGAATCAAGTTGGCAAATGTGAACGCGGAACTCAGTATGGACAAATTGAGTTTTACACTCTTCCAATCAACTTGATGCTGGACTGGTTTTACCTTAATGTTCGAGAAAATTCCGGAAACAGTATATTTCTGGATATGGTTGGCTACCACATGTTCCTTGTTGGAAAAGACAAAATTGGAATTGAGCGGGCCTTGGGCGGGGCTTTCTTTGCCAAGGGACATTTCAGCAATTCAAGCGATCTCGTTTGGTTCGCAAATCACAGCATTCTTGGACGGGAGTTTTTAGAAGCGAGTGAAACTCTTATGCCCGAGATTAAGACAAATATAGGCCATTATGTTAACGAGACAGTGATGCGCTTGGTCGAAAAGGAGCGAGAAGTCATCCTTGCTAACGAACCCGACAACGCCTCGGTATCGAAAGGTGAACAGTGGTTTCAGCTCATGACCTTATATCTTAACGATATTTTTAAAGTTCAACAAAATGCCGGGGATTCCTTAACCAAGCGCCTGGAAGTGGTGCGAATGGAGAACACAACACATCTAACCCAAAGATTGGCATATCTCGTGTTTGCTATTCTTTTAGTACCTCTTATGGTTTACTCAGTTTACCGAATGACGGGAACGATTCAAAACTACACCTTTCGGCTTGCCCAGACAATGTTGGAGTTGAAAGAGGAGAAGCAACGAGCAGACACTCTCCTTTACCAAATGTTTCCGCATCCAGTGGCTGAGAAACTAAAAAACAAACAGCAAATTCCGGCCGAGTACTTTAGCAGTGTCACAATTTTTTTCAGCGACATTGTCAACTTTACAGAAATGTGCTCCGCCATGGAACCTTTGCAGGTCAACAGATAAGTTAACGTCTTCTTACTGATTGCTCAATGGGAGTCCGGATTACTTTGCAGAAGGAAAACTTTTAGCCTAATTTTTTTTTCGAAGATGGATTTGTTTTAGAATTTCTAACTCGAACTATTTGTCAAACATATACTGAGACGATAAAAACAAAATAGTAATTACCATTTGATGCTTCTTGTTCGTTTACCAAAATTTAACCCTACATCTCTAAACCGTCTTAAGTATGATGCGTGATTTATTACTTTGACTTTTCAGGCTTCTTTGGTAGTGCGTTCACTGAAAAGGTTTCATTTAATTTTTAGGGTTCTGCAAACTGACGCCACGATAAGGAATTAAAAAATTAAAACTTAGGTATCTTTTTCTTCTTCCGGGAACTTGCTTTCAGGTTACATTACTCATTAAGCAAATCATAATTTTAGAATATTCTCTTGTTTAGGTTACAGCGATGCTGGATAAGGTTTACGGCCTGTTTGACAACCGCATAAACTTTTACGACGTGTACAAAGTGGAGACAATTGGTGATGCCTACATGGTGGTTTCAGGGCTTCCTCAAAGGAACGGAATGCGTCACGTGGATCAGATTGCTCGGATGGCGTTGGACTTGGTGAAAGCGGTGGATGAACTAAACTTACCGCAGTTCCCTAGACGACAACTGTCGGTCCGAATAGGTATACATACTGGTAAGTCTAGTCGCAGAATTGTGTTTTCAACGATCATCTTTAAAATGGCCGGGGAATTAAGAGCTAATTGATGCGAGTGAGCTTGAGAGAGGGAGAGCGACTATGATAACTATGACATTAATTATGCAAATTTATGCACTTGGATTTTGTCTTTTGCGGCATTACACATTCATGAATGAAAAGTAAAGATGAACAACTTTAAAAACATAGTTGATATCCAAATGGCGAAGTAAACAAATAAAAAACATTTCCGTCAAATTAAAAATCATGTGCTCAATTATGGGTTAATGTAAAACTCTTTTTTCACTCCGTAAAACGGTTCATACAACGCTCCAAGCAGCTACTTATGCAGCTTCCAGAATTTCATCACACGCGTTGAATATCAAGATGAGATTACTTGTTATCTGCTTTTTTTTTAGGACCATGTGTGGCTGGTGTGGTTGGAAACAAAATGCCTCGTTACTGCCTGTTTGGTGACACAGTGAACACTGCATCAAGAATGCAAACTTCTGGCGAACGTAAGATACACATTAAGTAATTCGATTCATGTATCAAAATTCAGACAAGCTTTTCAATCGGCTTGTTATAACCGAAGATAACTGAACGATGACTAAGTATATTATGTCGAGCAAATCAAATCAGTTTATAAGAATTCGTAAGATTTTACCTTATTAGAGAGATTAAGAGCCACGTTTACGACAAACGGCAAACGTAAATTTGTACCTCGTGACTAAGTTTCTCCTCAACTTGTGCTTTACTGTTCATTACTTCTACCCCCAAATAAGTAGCTCACATTAGTTTGTTCTGTAACGATTGTTTTGGACTGTGTTTAGCTGCACGTTTTCTATTTTGAGAAATTCTCAACTTGTCATGAATATAACGTTTTGCCGTTTGCCGTAAACGTTAGTCTAAATCCCTCTATTACGTCATCAAGCAATTCCAATTTAGAGGCTACTACAAGTCGCAGCAATATATAATAAAAGCAAAATTATTCATTTCCTCTGCTATCTGAGTCTATCTTTTATCCAATCATCAAACATTAGAAACGTTTATTATCTATACTATTATGGGATAAAAGGTCTGAGAAAATCAAAAAATTTAATACCTTTTCGTTTTTTTTCTTCAAAATTCGGCTTCCTAATTTTCGTCTTGCTTAAACTTGCAAAAATAAGGAAATATTCACTGATTTTCTTACAACTATAGAATCTCAAAACGACTTTTAACTTATATTTTCATCCAAGATTTTTCATCCAAGATGTTTTATTACCGAGCTTTATGACGTCATTCCATAACGTTTTAGCTTAAAAACGAATGGTACTAATTGAAATGTACATCGTTTAATGTGTGATTTTAGCCCAGAAAATTCACATTTCGGAAAATACAAAGAAAGCTTTGGAAGAAATTGGCAGCTACAATATCGTTCTCAGAGGTAGCATGGAGGTAAAGGTAAGCTGTAATTCCTGTTTTAATTTCTTACGAAAGGCGAATTAAGGTCGCCGGACATTTTGTATAACAGTTCAATCGATTGGGACGTGAAACAGGCATATTGGACGTTACCACACGATAATCATTTTCTGAACTGGGATAAAGTCCTTAATTAACTCCAGGGGACTTTGCCCCAAGTTTGCCCACATTTGAAAAATTGATCAAATTGGAGCATGTATTAGAAAACTGAACGTGACGACATTTGAAAAAACAAACGCGAATTTATTTATATCTCCCCGTCCCCTATCTTTACTTCCCAATCATTGTCACATTCCTCCAATTCCTCTATCTTCCGTGGGATTTCATTGCAAGTTACCACACTAACCTCCCTTTTAAAGACATTCCTGAGTAAAATGTGTATTTATTTTTCAAATACAGATGAGGCAACAGTTGCCATTTAACAAGGTTTCCGAAAACTCCGAAAGAACTTTGTCGAGAGGCGTGACGATAGTATTGTTGCGTCTTGTTTTACTGCCACACAGCAATTGTTGAGCAGCTAATTGCAGGAAAGTTAATGTTTCAATTATCATCGCTTGATAATTTTTTTTTTTTTTTTAATCAGGGCAAAGGTCCAATGTCCACGTACTGGCTCCAGGGATTTTTGGATAAAGGTCCGAGCTTCTCTGTGCACCCCCCTGGGGAAATGCCAATAACAGCTTATGTGCAACTGTGATAGACAGTATCTGTGTGTATACGTATACGCTGAAATGCACCTCTACAAATATAACAATAATAATAATAATAATAACAGGGTGCTTAAAAACGCATTTTACAACGTGTGGAAGTCTCATGAATGCTATTTACAATGAATTGTTTACCTATTCTAACAATAAACACCTTTAAAAAAAGTTTTATATCTCAATTTAAATGAGTCAACTGTAGAGCAATGTTTGATCGTAATGGGTAGGTCATTCGAGAGCTTTGGTGCAGTGACTGAGAAGGATCAGTCTTCTTTGGGTTACATTTAAGCATGTTAGAGACATTCCAGGACATGATATCTTCGATACAGAGCGTAAGATCCTTTAATGCTGTAGCACGATTGCTTTGTCTCACAATGATGTAAAGCTGACAATCATTGGCGTACATCATTGCATTTAAGTAGTGAGCCGTAATTACATCCTCCAGTGGAGAAATATAGAGAGAAAATAACACCGGCCCTAAAACGAAGCCTTGAGGGACACCACAAAATAAACGAGAGATAGATCGCGTGATCCATTGTACGTGTCGAAGGCGGCGGAAAGGTCGAGTAAAACCAAACTGGACTCGCACTGATCATCAAGAGCACGCTGTATGTCGTTAACAATACGAATCAGAGCAGTCTCAGTGCTATGATACTTCCTGTAGGCCGATTGCATCTTGGCATAAAGACCGTTGTCATGGAGATATTCGTCGATTTGAGAGGCGACGATTCTTTTAAGTGTCTTTGACAGGAATGAAAGATTTGAAATAGGCCTGTAGTTACTAACCTCGTCGGAGTCAAGAGTTACTTTCTTGATAAGAGGGCGGACAATCTACGTCTTGAAATCAGAAGGAAAAAAGCCTTTCTCAAGAGACAAGTTCATAATGGTGGTTATGGTCGGTAGAAGGACATCAACGCAGTTCTTTAGAAGCCCAGTCGGAAGTCGATCAAGAGTGCAGGATTTAGGTTTTGCAGAAAGGATGATATTTTTTAAGACGTCATCGGAAATACGCTCAAAATCTGTTAAAAAGCTCCAGGACTCGACCGTTAAATCAGCGTTGAATCTTGGAGCAGGTTGCACAAAAAGACGGCGTCTCAAGTTGATAATTTAAGATTCGAAAAACGCCCCAAAACTTTCAGCAAGAGTTCTCGAGGGAATCATGTTTTGGTAAAGCTGGAGCACATTTAATGTTGAACAATTCATCAACAAACTTGAAAAGTTGCTTCTAATTCGACGCCTCGACCTTTTTCTTGTAATAGCTGGCTTTAGTCGCTTTTAAGGAACGGTTGTATTTACGACAAATCTCTTGATAGATATGCTTGTCAACTGTAAGGCGAGTGGGCAGGTATTTTCTCTCACGGCGTCTTTTTTCCCGCCTCAGTTATGGGGGCCTATATAGAGCCATTTCACATGACGTCACTTCCGCTATTTTGTTTTCCCGTTCGTCCCAAACCACTGTGGGATCTGGCTCTCTTTTCTTATGTAAATGCTTTCTATTGTCGCAATAAATTTGCATACTAAACTGCTGATTCATGATTGAAAACTCTCTGTCAGACTTTGCAAGTTAACAATTCAAAACCAGAGCGAGCAACTTCCATGTACTCGTTTCACGGTGTTTTCTCCGAGAAGAATATTTTTATAACGGCTCTGGCACGAATTAAGAATATAAGTACCACAGACCATGCAGTCAGCAAAACCTAGAGATCTGAAAATGGTATTTTTGACTTTTTTATGGCGTTTAGTTTTCCAATTTAATATCTTATCTTCCACTGTTCTAAATTGTATCTAAAAATAAACCGGTCATTGAAAACGCCGCGACATAGACCTAGTACAGGAGTTGCTCGCCCGGGTTATGGGCTCTAGCTCCTGATTTTAGCGGCGAATTTGGCTAATAAGTAGTCTGCTACACAGCCGTTTTTAGTGTCGTCACGCAACGCTCCTCCCCACTAACTAGTGGGGAGGAGCGTTGCGTGACGACACTAAAAACGGCTGTGTAGCAGACTAGCTAATAAGTCGCAGTCCTAAAAAATGCGCAAGGCACATCCAAACACGAGTAACAGTGTTTCTACAGGATATTAAAACAGTGAGAATGATGTAGACTGAAAATGCTGAGTACAATCGCTTTTTTAAAAATTTGAAATAAAGTAGACGTTACTGGAGATCCATTTAGTCTTAGCAAATTATTTCAATGGATATATCTTGTTCAACATTGGTCGGTTTCTACTTTTCGTGAGATATTATAAAACTCGGAGTACTTTTTCTAACCATGTCGGTCTTGTGTAATATAATGAATCCTAACCAGTCCTCCTCCGTTTGAAATTTGGCCTTGGGAGGCGAAAGGCGGTACCCTTACTCCTGAAACGACTACACGGAAACAGAGGTTTTTAAATACCTAGTGGAACACTCTTAAATTGTGTTTTATATGGCTGTTTAACACGGATATTTGTCTTATGGGTACTGAGTCGGTTTTTTTTTCACCGCCAAAATATCATTTATTTTATGGTAAATTGTTAGTTGAGTCCACTGCCATGTGCAATTATGATTGGAATGAATGATTCACTACTTGTTGTTAAACAGAATAAAAAATAATATTATGTATTTACTAAGTAATTAACTTCTTCAAATCGAGCTATCAGAGGCATCGTATTAAAAGCCACTTATAGTTATGTTTTTCGTTTAATTAGAATTAAGATATATCATTATTCATTCAAGAGTATTTCTTACAGTAATTTCCCGTTGGCTTAAATAGTCAATCCCATAATAGGCTATTTCCGAGTTCCCCCGAGCCTCTGTATCAAAACGAGGTCAAGTGCTCAGCCTTTGATATGGAAATGATTTTTCATTCTCATGCAAATAAAACTCATTTTCACAAGAAAGGTTGTGCACTTGGCCTCATTTTGAAAATGAGGGTTTTTGGAACTCGGAAGTGGCCTATTGAGTTTATGGTTCAGCTGTGTTAGTAAATAGCAGGAAGATTTTAAAGGGACGGAAGACGAAATAGCCGAATAACTGACTTACTCATGTAGCAGGAACGCTCAGAAAGCCATTCGAAGATCTAGAATGTCGACTGCTTTTGATCGAAAAATACCTCAGCATAAACTTAATTGAATAACCACTCAGATCGCAACCTCGTCCCCAGAGCGCTTTTCCCTGCAGGCTTTGGAGGTGGGGCCGCCCCACCTCTAAAGCCTGCAGGGAAAAGCGCCCTGGGGACGAGGTTGCTCAGATCGCCCCATATAAGGGAATCCGGAATGTTTTGCTGGTGGAATCGGAATCCTGGGCTTTGGAATCCGGAACACAGCTCAAGGAATCCGGAATCCAGCTAACAATTCCAATCCAGAATCCAAGTTCCCATGACAAAGACTGGGATTCAGCACCTGGAATCCGAAAGCCAACTAGCGATTGCAATCCGGAATCAAAGTTCCCCTGATAAAGACTGGAATCCAGTACCTAGAATCCGGAATCCACGCCATGGAATCCAGAATCCAAGACTGTCTTGGATTTGCTTACAAGGGGCGAGCTCATACCTGAAACTGCTGAGGAACTGGCATGTGTTTTAAAGAAATTCTGCCCAAAGGGAAGGATTTTATGAGCTTAGAAATATTTTGAACGAATAATAATTAAAAAGCTAATCTCCCTATCATGGTAACACACAAGTACAGTCGATAGAAAGAAAGTAATTGTTAAGAGAAGCTCCTAGTCCTGAATACAAAGCAACGAGTTCTTAGTTTTCTAAAGTACATCTGTTGAGCCAAGATCTACTTAAGTTCTTTTATTTTTTCCTCTAACTCCTTTTCGTCGGATCCGCAGAATTTATGTAGCTGTAAAAAGAACAACAGCAAGATTTAGTGAATATGACGATCTGTAATTATTATACTAAGCAACTAGTCAAAAGAAATTTTAAAAAACAGTTTTTCTGACATTTCTTTATGACCGAAAAACATTTTTCCGTGTCACGTTTATTTCCGCTCCTGAGCCAATCAAAGTACCACAACGCGCAAGCGTTAGGGCCTACACAATAAAAAGTTACTTTTCAGTTATTTCGATTTCTTTTGTTTCCCTTCAGTTTAATATTCCTTACGTGCAAAGAGAACCCTTTAAAAGCAAAAAGCTTCTGGGGAGAGTAAATTTAATTTTTACCGTTGCTTCGCTTCACGCATTGTGATATAAATCGCAACAGACTTGGTCAGAAACAAGCAGAAATAAATTCAGTGAAACAACCCCATCACCATCACCATCATCATCACAATCATTATCATCATCATTATCGTTATCGTTATCGTTATCATTAACGTTATCATTATCGTTATCGTTATCGTTACAGGAGCCGATTAGAGCCGATTATCGGCTCCTGACAGGAGCCCATAACCCGGAGCGTGCAACTGCCATAAATTCGTGCAACGGCTTTTTTTACAAGTGAGTTTATTTTTAGATAAGCTTTTCCCGCGAAAAATGACTGTTGTCGCTTGGACCTTTTCACAGTCGGCTGTTTCGAAAATGATTTCGATTTCCCTTTGCGTGAATTATGCGTTGTCGCCGATGAAGTAGACGTCCCGGGCTCTTCTACGTTTTGCAGATCTTCCTCTGAACTGCTAGTTTCCGTGTAAATACTGAAATTGTCGCTTGAAGTACTGTCAGAAGAATCCTCTGAAGATTCCTCGCGTGCGTCGTGAAGGAGTTGTCCTGGTTACGTATTAAAAGTTTATTATTGATGACGCACTTGCTTGTGATTGGCTTTTCGAAAGCAATTCGCGGGAAAGGCTTATCTAAAAATAAACCTACTTGTGAAAACGCCGTTGCATAGGCCGCAGTATGGAAGTTAGACGCTCCGGGTTATGGGCGCCTGCTCCTGATCGGTACGTTATTATTATCGTTATCGTTAACGTTATCATTATCAGTATCGTTATCGTTATCATTATCATTATCATTATTATTATCGTTATCGTTAACGCTATCATTATCGTTATCGTTATCATTATCATTATCATTATCATTATCGTTATCGTTAACGCTATCATTATCGTTATCGTTATCATTATCGTTATCATTAACGTTATCATTATTGTTATCATTATCGTTATCGTTATCATTATCGTTATCATTATCATTTTCATCATTATTATCATTATTATTGTAGTTACCCTTTCTCCGTTCTTGAAAAAGATGAATGTAGGCATAACTTCAACCTCTTCTTCTTCTGCTATTGCCTATAAGATGACACAAACCATAATTTTCTTGAATACCTCTCGTACGGCTTTTATCTATTTAGGTGTCAGTCTCAGGGTCTGGTATTTTGGAATAAATTATGCCTTTAATCATGTCCAGTCAAGTTAGGAAGAAATTGGGTGGGGGAGGGGAGGGTAGATAAAGGGCGGGAAAGTTTGAAAACGATTATTCATATCATTGCCAACCAATTATATCCCGTCAGCAAATTTCCATTTTGTCCTTTTTTTCAAGTCAGAGTGCTCTAAGAGTTTTTGTCTATCTGAAAACGTTTCCTTCTTGTAAATCAAGGCGACGCAAAATGGCAGTTTGTACTTAAGATTGTGTAATCACAATCTGCCAAGCATGACTCAGTAGTGTAAGCCCAGAAGCACTAGACTGGAACTATTTAATAGAATTTTTGTTGTTTATGTGTTTATACTTGTGTCAGATGTGTTAAACAAGATATCGACTCTCTTCACATAAATCATCACCGGCATTTGCCTTACCTTAATTTCTATCAATCGCACGGGGGAGAGGTAGTCCCTTATGTTAGTCATATATGCATGTGCCGTTAGTGGTCTTAAAACAGGTAAGGATTTTAGAGGCTATGTCGGCCAGTTTCCCGCGTTCGAACCTGATGCCAGCTTCCCGCTTTTGAAACCTGCGGACAGTTTCCCGCGCCGCTTAACACCGGTAGCGAGTTTCCCGCGTTTGGCGCCTATTTGTTCCGCGTTTGGCACAGGCAAGTTCTGATAAATATTTATTGGTTTCAACACTTACTTCAGCGTCATCAACATCTACTTTGGCAAACACCACATCGGGATATTTCCCCTCACATTTCTGCAACAAAGAAGTTATCAAAATTTATCAAAGACAGACGTAACAAGCGTTTCATAGACCTCATAAAATAATAAGCACACAACTCGTTTAATTACAAGCTGGAACGTCATCAGGGGCTGATCATCTTTCTTAAATCGTGCCTATATATTTTAAGAAACGAGAATCTGCTTCAGAAACCACATTTCATAAAGCAACACGCAAAAAAAACTTGTACTTTACATCTTTCCAGAGTTTTTTTTACTTTCTACGACTCGCCGACTAAGACGGCTGAGGACTTTTGGCTTGAAAGTCACCAGACATAACCATTGCCTGATGGGCACGATAGTAAGGCCGTTGCAATGGCCAAGTTTGTTAGATCAACAGAGTGAAAGACTGTTTTGACAGGAACACACTTCTAGTCATCCGTCTTAGTACTTGGCAAGCTCCAGACTATAAGTTTACTGTGTGATGGAACGCGGGGTTGCATATATGAAGAAACTGCAAACTGTTTACAAAAGGTTTGTCGCATTACATTCTTCACCAATAAAAGATGCGGCAATTATAACACTTTACAGGCTTCCATTGTGACGTCACAAGGAACAACCTCTTCCAAAATTCCAATCCCCGCCAACCACTTGACTTCACGGACCCTCGCTTGAAATGGTGTACAAGCGCGTAAAAGGCCTTAACTGCGATCACATGACATTTAGAGGTGTAAGGCAATCCGTCACGAATTGGCAGCCAGCTAAACATTAAATTTCATTACAACTACCGCTGGACAGAAGACTTTTAGATATTAGTCTATTTGCGGTCAGGCGGTAGACTGGGTCGTTGTTGTGTCGAATTGCACCATGGGAATGCTTTTAAGACGCTGTCGCTTCTTTTATTGGTTGTTACAAGGTTGCGGAGGAAACCGTGTCAAATTCGTCCTACAAAATACTACTCCCCCTGTGCAATTCAAAACAACCTACAAGACCAAGTTTCATGCGCGAGTTAGCAAAAGACAATAAAGATAGTCCTGCATATATGTCCTTAAAAACCTCAAATGCCATTAATTTCTTATGTCGGTCATTGAGTAACTTATTTTTTTTAGATTTAGCATACTTGAGCATTGAAACAGCCTTCTATGTTTCATTTTGTAAATGTCATTCTTCACAATATTTACATTGTAAATGACAGTAGGGAAAGCCGTCCAGGAACCTGTTCAATGGTATTAAAGGTATTTAATTGCGTAGATATAAAATCCAGCGTGATAGCTTTCATCAAGATCCATTTTCATACAGTGAAACCGCGCCTTACGGCCACCTTGGTAATACGGTCACTTCGGTATTACAGCCACTTTCTTTTGGCGGTCTGGCAAAAACCGCCATACATTTTCTTGTAAAAAAAAACCCTCGTTTTTACGGCCATTTTTTTTGGCCCATTGGTGACCGTATTAAGGGGGTTCCACTGTATTTCAACATCGTTCCCAGTCTTGCTCGGAGTCTTCGCTCGTCAAGCTTGTCGGGGGATTTCTTTTCACGCTTTTGTGCTCTGTTCCAAGCCTCCTCCGCTCACATTCATGATAGCGCGAATTGGCCTGGCAACAAGACTGCTCAAATCTCAAATACTAGTTAATAACTAACCTTGAAATAAGGCTTCATTTTTCTGCACGGACCACACCAGTCGGCATAGAAGTCGATAACTATTAGCTTGTCTTTGTTTTTTTCACTCCTCAGAAAATTATCATATTCCTCCTGTAGAAACATTAGAAAAAATTACACTAATGTAGCTGAGTCTTATACAGCTTGCGTTACGTGTATGCCAACTTCAAGGGTCTCAGTGGGGTGGTAGCTTTAACGGTTGACGGTTATTTCTTTCCAACTTTGAAGGCTGACAATTAAATTTTAGAGCTTTGGACGGTTGACGGTTATTAAGTGGAAATTTAGTGCAAGAGTTTTGGTCAATATTAACTTGTGCATGAATTAACATCAACTCTCGTGAATTGAATTGTCTTGGCCTTTCATTTTTGAAAGTTTGAAATAGGTTTAGATATACGCAAGTTGCAAAGTCTTTAATGTCTAGAGAGATTGTATTTTTGAGAACATCGGAACTGGTTTTTCCGATTTAGAGACTTCAGGAACCAGAAGTCCGTCCATGACGATTAGCGGAAATGGCGAGATTTGAAATACCTCAAAACTTTTTTATGGTTAACACTAATCTGCATTTTTTACGGTTGAGGAAAAAAAATTATCTTTTTTGACGAATGATGGTTAAATTTTAGGCCGTTTGACGGCTGACAGTTACCCCCATTGAGACACTCACCTTCCTCATCTCATTCAAAATTGAATTAAATTTATAAATCGAGAATAAAGTGGGTCTCATGGTTACTTTAAGAGTAAGGTAAAAATCCTTACATCGATTAATGTAAATCCTCGGTGATCCTACTTGGTGAAACAGCAAACTGATTGTATTCTTCCTCACAGTGAGGGGGGTTGCTTGAAGTACGTCGATTAGGAGTGTTAATGCACCTATCAATGTAATGGCGGCGGGGGTGGGGGGGGGGGGGAGGCAGGGCATGGGGTGGGGAGTTGACTTTTTTCAAAAATTTGCAATCAAATTCTCTGCCCACGGGCAATTCATTCCAGTCAAATGCAACCAAATTTCCCCACCCCAGGCTGCACATTGCTGTCAATCCCAAGGCAGAACCCAAGAAAGGCAGAATAAAAATATCTCCAAATAAAACTCTGCAATCTTTTATAAACGTTGCTGCATCACCAAAGATACATGTTCCTTTTACAGCTGCAATTATACGTTTTAACCATAATCCGTGTTACACTGCGTAGAATACAGACGAGAAACTTTTAGGAGAAAGTCCACATTTTGTAAGTTTAAATATACCATTCTTAGTAAAGG
>NC_133212.1:3488012-3570512 GCF_958299795.1 Porites lutea | reverse complement strand
ATGTATATTCTGAACTAAATACAAACGGTATGCTAATGCCTATATCAGGCTTCCTGTGGATTTAATTCTTAGAGGAAGCACAGAGTTAAGTAAAATCAGTGGAAGTAAATACTCGGAAACTCAGGGGTATATATTGCTAACTCGTCGTGTAATAACGATTATTCAAACTAAATGTGAATGTTATATACTTTCTTAGAAAAGCAAATAACCTTTCAAAAATGCGGGTGTTTAAGATACTGTGATAACCAACAGTTTTTTCATTCCTCTAAGAGAGTTGGGATTTGCCGTCATGGACTCTGGTGTGCAGAGAATTTAACTCGCTGAGTGCTTTCAGTTTCATGTAATAGGAAATCTTTCGGTGTAATACTCGAGATAACCGCAATTATAGTAATTAAATAGACCGATCTATTATGCGCCTTAATATGGTTTTACGGGACGCTGTTGAGCCGGGTATGTTAGTTTCTCTGAACAACTGTGCAAAGACGTCAAGGTAAAACAGTCTAATAGACATGTAACCTTTCGATAACATTATTCTGAAAACTTAGATTTGAATAAAGAGAAAAAACGGTTCTCCGTACGAGGCCAGATTTTTTATCCTCCGGCAAGAATTTCTTTCATCTGTAAATGAGCATGTTTCGATTC
The DNA here is from genome assembly GCF_958299795.1 of Porites lutea. Classification (NCBI taxonomy): domain Eukaryota; kingdom Metazoa; phylum Cnidaria; class Anthozoa; order Scleractinia; family Poritidae; genus Porites; species Porites lutea. Next base: position 3,569,870 of record NC_133212.1, on the reverse strand, counting down.
ATAACTTTAAAAATAGAAAAAAGAAATGAAAAATTGTGTTCTCTAATCTGACAGTTTATTCTTCTGGTTCTAGTTTTAGCTGACAAACTCGGCTTTGTCAGTAAGATATATATATCACAACCATACCTTTGACGGTCGTCCTGCGCTGTTGGCTGTCGTCCTTCGCATCAATTATCTTCCACGATTCTTTGCACGTGTAAGTAATGAATGTACTTGTTAATTACAATACTTCGAATGACAAAAACTTGAATGTAAATACCCACCGGCATTCATTTAGTCCGACGGACATTACATTAAAAGACGTGTCCTTCCAAAACGCCATATCACAGCAGAAAAAAAGCAGTGAACTCGCAAAAGACGTTTCTTGAGGATTTGGGTGTGACATATGACTTAAACGATGGATTAGATATACATGTAGTGAAGAAATGATCTTCGCGGTTGTGAACGCAATGGTTATTTATGCCATTGCGGAAAAAAGCAAGAAGAGGAAGAAAGGCAGACCTAACAGGATAAGAAACTATATCATACATACATGTATAATATAAGTAAAAGCAGAACATCCATCATTTCGTTTTATGATTCGATTTCTATCTAGTACTTAACTCTATTAATTCTTCTTTTCTTGTAAACGATAAGGTTTTTCATTTATACTACCCAAACTATCGTAGCGTGAAAAGACCTGAAAAAATATTATATCATGCAAGTGTGGAGCCATCAGTGCACTATGGTTAGAAACGGGTCGATTGAAAGAGAATGTACATGATGTCCTTGATTCAGAAGTAAAACCCAAATATGACTGTTCTGCGGATATGAGAAAAATAGCGAAATATGACAACAACAACAAAAACAACGTCTTTCCGTTTGGTAACGCGGCTTCAAATGAAGCCTGCGATTCATTTGAGTTTTTTTTCAAGGCCTTTTTTATCCAAGAAAAAACTACGCGTTAATTTTTAGGGAGTTATTTTAACTCCTCAATATCTGGGGTGATTTTTACTCCTGAAAAAGAGTTCTTTAAACTCCTTTTTGGAGTAAAATACTGTACAAAATATATATCATTCAATACATCTCCGCGGGATATCAACCTTATTTATGATTGACAGTCGGGTGACAAAGGAACCGTTATAAAGTTACTTGAGGTTCGAATAAATTAACACTCTAGGTGTGCAAAGAAATGTGTGAAATAATTACTATCCTGGTAAGCGCTTGACCGCATTAAGTGTTAATCACCATAGAAATAAGGCTCCTGGTTTGATCGAGCAATAAAATCGAGCCTCAGTGCGCCTTAATATGGTTTTACGGGACGCTGTTGAGCCGGGTATGTTTTTAATTTATCTGAAAAACTGTGCAAAGAAACATCAGCAAAAAAAGGAACATTATAGTTCCGCTCTTAAAGGACTTAATAGTACTATTCTGAGTACTATTGGATTATGTCCTTGAAATACGTACTGTAGTCGATTTTTAATAAATCATGACATTTAGCTGTCAAACAACCGGCCGTATGATTGTCATCCGCGATCAAAGTTCACCTTAAAGTCTTGCAAAAAGTACAGCACAGCTTCCTTGGCTTCCTTAACAACATGGAAGTTTATCACAGTACAGAGTAACCGTTGAACATTAATCGTTGACAAACATTGCGCAATTTTTACAAACCTCTATTAAGCGGACACTTAGTCTGCGTAGCAAGCGTTTCCAATCGAGTTTTTGCGCGAAAGTTGGAATGGGAGAAAAAAAAATGGAAGGGGGAAGTGGAGGGTAATAGAGATTACATGCAACGCGCTTTAATCAGCCAATAAAGCCTGTAGGATTTCTGACAACGCACAAAGTTTAAAAAGGGAAATTGAAACAACGCACATTTTTTTTCAGAAATTCTACTCGACAAGACCTTCTTCTAGGTGAATGGCCTCAGCTAGTATCATTATGTTTAATGCAACTCTTGTACATCAACCTTAAATCAAGTGACCTACACAACCGGTTCCGCAAAAAAAGAACAGTTCGATCAATCATTCTCTGTAAACGTTCCCCGGCACCAACTTAAGAATAACAATAATGAAAACGTTAAAACAAATATGCGATTAAGGGACCTGCAACCGCGATTCTAAAAATTTTAGCTTAAATCTTCAATTTTGCCGTCATCTGAATTGTAATCATTTGAAAGTGCCCCAATCTTATCAGACTAACTGAATTTTAGCCTCCCACGCAGGCGTTTTTAGGGGAGCTCGTTTTTCATCCCTGGGGAGGGACGAAAGACGAGCTCCCCTAAAAACGCCCGCGTGGGAGGTTAACTGAATTTCGCTTTCGTCAATTTCAAGAAAATTTTGTGTCTTGTAAATATATAGTAATTCAAGACATCGTCACAGACTTACTATTAATTACATCCTTTTTTGGGGAGGACCAAACACGACACTAAGGGCTACCTGTTGTGGTAAATACTGACTTAATAATTTAACACAAGCGAACCTGGGATACTAGCCTGCGTAGCAGGCGCTTGCAGGTTATATGGGCGTGCCTCGTTCTATATCGCACCCATAAGTTTCAAGCGCCGGCTACTCAAGCTACTGGGATACGGTAATGCCTTAGTTGAAGCTGGACAGCGTGAAGTTGGTTAATACTTCCTGCACCTGACCTTGTCACGTATGAAGTATATCGGGCGTAAGATTCGCACGCTCGGAAATGAAGTGTTTACGAAAGTGACCTTAAAAACAAATCATGAGTTTCTCCTTTAGGTTGTTAAGAGCGGTTTGGCGCCACAATTCATGCTGAACAATGTTTAATGATCTGATTCGTGAACCGCGACAATGAACGCAGACATCGTGTGAGTTTGTACGCCGGCAATAAATCGCTTATTTCATAAACCACCGGATAATAACCATCATTCAGTTGTTTTTAATATTCGTTTGGGTCGTAGGCGTGAGGTTACTGTATAGTGCTTCACTTGTTGCAATCTGATATTATATTCAGTACTATTAAGGCTTGTCCAGAAACGGCTTTAAATAGATCGTGTTCAAAAAAATATAACATTGCGTTGCTGACCGAGAAAAACGTCATATCGTGAAGATCATCTACGTCAATGAAAATCATGTGTTTATTTGAAGGTGATCGATATAATTAGTGGGATACTGTGTTTAAAATGAAATGCAGGAGATTGTATATGCTTTTGGTTTGCTCTAAAAAAAGAACTCAAAACCGTTTTGAAACAAGAAATAAATCAACAGAGATAAAAAACTGTTATTCAATCGTGCGTCTTGTACTCGATCAGTGCAAGTGATCCGGTCTACTGGTGATCCGGGGAGAATTGTTCCATACATCGGAGGTTTTAGTACTGTCACAAAGATTTTTACACGCTTGTAGACGATCATTTAAAAATCTTGTGTAACGGTAAGTCACCGAATTTTTCCCAATACGTTTTAAAACTTGCTGGCGAAAAAATGTTTTGGCGTACATTTCCCAAAACCTTGGATGATCATGAGTCACTCAACTTCTAGATTTTCAAATTTCACGACACTCAGTATTTTTTTCGTTTTGGAAGAAGAATGAAATTCTCTAAACAACACGGCTTCAAAAGCTTCAGGTTATACTGTAGCCTACGTCGCGCGAATAAGCCTTCTTCGCTTTACCCAGTCAGAGCCTTTATGGACTATGCCAGTCAAAGTTGCTCCCAAAAAATGACCAGAAATTGCTCAAAAGTTGCCAAAAAATAGGGATAGTCTCCCCGCTCCTGTTATGTAACAGCAACGTTTTCAAGTTGGAGCGTTTCTCTCACAGAATTGTTACATCTAATTTGTTCTTAGTGGTGTTTCTGACGTCTGTTAAACTTCCGAACATAAAGCAGAACTTCACTTGCCTTGGCCGTGGTTTTCGGTTATTTCATTATGCTAAACCAACTTGGTTTTTGAGGTGACAAATGTAATTTATTGAGGCATTTAAAGTTTCACTTTAAAGGACTAATTGAAAACGAAAAACATAAAACAAACTTTCCCTAAAAAAAATGGCATTGATACTATGAAATTAAGACACTAAGCAAATAGGAAAGTATCACTATTCTGCAATTGTCACTGGCAGCGAATTCGTTAGAATATGCTAAACTTGTAGATGCCGAAGTCAACCAGCAATTATTATATGAACGATATCTGTTGCTCTGTTTACGATTTGCCTAGTAAGTAACTGACGGACCAAGCTTGCAGACGGACGCATATTTTTTGCGAAAGCGGTGATTGATCCAACCTTAAGAGTATCGGCGATACTTTTTTCATCCAGCGCCATTGGTTGGGTGCCAGAAAGAACCTTATGACGTTCCCGGGTTTAAATATGGCCTCAACACTGTTTCTTTCGTGTCCAGCTCTTGGAAATTTTCGCTGGAATAAAGACTTCATGGAACGAAAAAAGGCGGAAACCTTATTTTCCTTTCTCTCTCTTCTGGCGCCGTTGTAAGCAATACCAATTGCCGATTGTTCTTTTGTTTATTTTTCCGGTTGATTGTTTATTGTTTATTTTTCTAGATTCAATTTTAAAACCTTAAGTACTGAAACGACTTGGAAACTTTCAGTAAACGGACTTTTTTTTTAGGAAGTGATACATCGGTAAGGGGGTAAATCGAAATGCCGTTTCTTGTTGCCGAACGGAACAATATTTTTCCTTCCAGTGAATAACAATCTGACGAGAATATCGAATGCTCTACTGAGTTAATTTGAGACAAGTTCCGTGACGCCGGTATTTTTCATAGTTGCAAGAAGTGACGAAACTATATTTAAGCTTTGATATATCATGCTTTGCCTCGAACAATGACAAGCGTGTTTTAAATTGTACCTATTTTGCCGGACAAGTGGCGTGCTTGTATGAAAAGACACAAAATAAACCGCAGTTTGCCACAATCGAGCTTATTACTCGCTTAGTCTTAATTTTAACCCTTAAAAGTGACTTGCTGGCGGTGCTGTTACGATCGGTTGTGTTTGACTCTGAGGCTTGTTTAATGTCAACTAACAGCGAGAAAATAACTCTCCTCATTAATCAAACGGTGAGATTAATAGCAATATCGAAGTTAAGTGAAGAAGATAGCTTTTGCAAAGCTTTGTAGAGCAACTGCTTTCGCAGTGTGCTTCGTGTTTGTGAATTCTTTTCACTTTCCACGAGCTCTCAATAAGTTGGTCTGTTTACTTTTTCTAGATTTGATTCCAGTTAAACTTCGACAGGATCGACTTCGCTGCAAGACTGAAAGGTAAATGAGCATTTTGCTAAAGTAGCTACAAAGTTATGGGCAACTCATGAAAACTCTTAAGCTTTGCCTGCCGTCTAAAGTGGTTTCATGGTTCATCTTCTGGAAGTCCACAAAAATACATCAATCAGTGTTTTATAAGCCGACAATCAAACAGCCAAATACACGGTACTTTTTTTTTCAAACCACAAGTGAATAACACAATTTGTAGTCTTATGAGTAGCTATAAGTAAACTGACACAGGATTTATCTCGACAGGTTCTCGTAAACTTCAGTTTTACTACAAAAAAGAGAGGGAATTTCAGACGATCTAGAAGATAGTCTCCGGGAAAAAAAATAGAGGAAACCTTTATTTACGATCGTTTTATTCCTCAATCTGTTCGTCTTTAAACTCGTTCTAGCCATTTTATTGGAGTGTAAAATAGGCTTTGCTATACGCCCCAAGTATGATCGGGATAAAATCGTTCATTTGTACCGGCTTGATTTTCAGAATTGCTACTTTATTAAAGCTATTAAAGGATTCCTCGTCTCGGTTGCTGTCTGCTGGGGTCTATACCAAAATCAAAGGTAGTTTTGGTCCAGTTTTAGTTAGCCTGCGTAGCAGGCGCTTGGAAGTAGTGGGCACAAGAAAAAACGGGCGCGTGAAAAGGAGACACGCGAGGGGCGAGGGAGCGCCTGCCCGGAAGGCCCACGAAAATAGTTTCCCGCCCCCAACCGAATTACCTGGCACCCGTTGCGTGATCTGTCAAACGTTTTGACAGAAAACGACTGACCTCGCACAAACAAAGCGTGCTGCCAAAAAGCGTTGTACATTTTATCTTCGGTCTAAATATATCTGTTATAAAGATCAGCTGGGTTATCTGATTATAGAGCGATAGAAAAATAAACTGATGGTTAACACACAGCTTTAAATCGTTTTCAACCACGGGCACAATAAATAGGAAGGAACAAAGTCAAAACTAGGTATCTTTTAAAGAATGCTTGCTGTGTATTATAAAAAACTAAAAATATTGTTCTCCGAGCTTTAATACTTAGCCACAACTGTACAGACACCAACGATCACAGCGAACGTGGAAAATGACCATTGCTTTTACTGCGCTAAGTGGCAGCCGTTTTTGGAGCAGACATGTCTTACTAAGCGGACCTAAACTTCAGAACACAAACTGTACCGACACGTTTTCTACTGCCTTCCTTTTCCTCTTTTTCGCCCCGCTAACTTTACGATGCCTTTTACTTTCGCTTCCTCCCCACTATCTGAGAGCCTGGAACAGGCTATTCTCAGGTGAAATCATTAAAGAAAAGATATTCAAAGCTCTTTGTGTTTCCTCATTCTCGTAAGCGACCAGCTCTAGCTACGACCCTTCGAATTTCAGAGGTACGAGGTGGCCGCTTGCGAGAGCTTGGACTGTACGCGTTGCGTACCTATAAGAGACACCAGATATCCAATGATCTTTGACCGTGAGTTCAGTCTTCTTCCGCCCCTCCCTAAACGAAATTGAAAAGTTGCTTGCTCATCACTTGCTATCTTCAAGAAAAATTTCTCTTCTCATCATATTTTCACCTTGGGCCCGGACAATCAAAAAAAGTTTAGACACGAGATAAGGTGAGTCTATGCATTAGACACCGGTTTGACTTCGGTTGCTCTGCATCTGTGAAAGTTATGCTCACATCGTGTCTTCAGAACAGAACAGATTAGTGATCCGAATACTGTTTCAAATCGTAAACCTTCTTTATCTTCTTAGTTAACGATACTATAGTCGACTCCCAGGATAAATTTCTTTTTCTAGTTAAGACCTTGACAATGGCGTCATGATACACTGAATAGGGGTGAGAGAGACGTACATTAGAAAAGTATATGAAATTTCTATGTTTTGTTGGCGGCCATCTTGTGAGAAACAGCTTCACATTTGGTGGCAGCGGCAAGTGGCGGTAGGCTAGAAGAATGCATTAAACGCGACCGTTAAGCGTTTCTTTGGACTAAAAAAAAAAAACCTTTACAACAGTTAAAAGAGATATCCTTAATTAAAATACACGGACTAATGTTAATTAAAAAATGTCCGCATTCCTTGCATTAACACTAAAATCATCTAAAAAGTCAGCATTCTTGTGAAAAGGGGTTCTAGATGCTCGAACACATGTGTGGACTGATCTTACAATTTCACAAGAAAGAGAGGTATATTTATATGATTTTCCTGCTCCGACTCCGCAAAATACGAAACTAATTGGGTCGGTCGTTTAAACGAAGTCCGACCGCGGTTTAAGAAATTATTGGACCCCCAGATCTCTCTCTAAGTGGGTTATTTTAAGAAGATAAATGTTTCTCCATTCTGCCCTGTTGCTTTCATGAAACTGTTCACAATAACCGGCGTTTAGATAAAAGCGAAAGAGCAAACTGAAACTGGCTTAGAACACGGTTTTGATAAACACTGGCTAAACTCCGTTTAAATAACCGGCCCATTGTTTACAAAAGGTCAAAAGTCTCAATACATGCAATACAGAAATGTTTTTTTAGGCCAGTTCGGTACTCGTATAATTATTTATATTCTAAACTAAAGACGGTATTGTAATAACGATATTTGCGGACTGCCTGTGGATTTAATTCTTGGAGAGAGCACAGAGTTTGGGTGTTCCGTGTCATAATAAATATGAATTTTACTTTCAAGGAAAAACAAATAACCTTTCACAATTGCGGGTATTTAAGATAGTAATAGCCAACAGTTTTTTTCGTTCAGAGAGTAAGGATTTTCTGTCGTCGAATCTTGTGAGCGGTGGCCTCCCACACGACACAGACGTTCTTAGGGGTTCGTCACGCGTCCCTGCCGAACCCCAAAGAACGTCTGCGTGGGAGGTATGTGAGCGGTGAATTTAAAACTCGCTGAGTAGTTCAGTTTCATGTAACGGGGAATCTTTCAGTCACCCGAGATAAGTGCAATTATAGTAATAGAACGGTCTGTAGTACCCTGGGTGCCAGAGACTTTTCATGCGCGGTTTCCGGTTTCGGTTTAGTTTCTTTGAAGAACTGTGCAAAGACCTTTAAGTATTAAACGGACTTTCTACACATGTAACCTGACATTTATTCTGAAAACCATGGGCTCCTGTGAAAACTTTTATTTGAAGGAAGAGAAAAAACGGTTCTTTCGACTGAAACCAGTTTGTTACATTTCAGAAATTGAACGGTGTATGTTTCCTGTGTAACTTAAAAAGAAACACAGTACTGTATTACGGAAAATCCCCGGGGGGGGGGGTACTGCCATATATGGGCTATATAGGTATATGCCGCTGTGAAGGGTATGGTTTTCAAGCAGTTTACTCCAGGATAGGGTATATAAATCAGAACATTTGGATCTAAAATAGGGTATCATTTTTGAGGAAAGTGATCAGTTGGCTGAAGATATCATCTAGCCTAGGGAAACAGCTACTCTAGGATAGGGGGGAACTTGGGGAGATCACTCTAGTATAGGATAGCAAAATCTAGCTGAACTGGCTCTGGTATAGGTTAAGAGTTCCTAAGGGCCCCCCCCCCCGGGGGGGAAATCCCATGAAATCCAGTTGGAAAGTAAATGGGACACGACCTTTGAGTCATTCCAGCCAACAATTTCCGGTAGCAAGGGAACATCTGAACAGGTAGTCCTGTTTTTCGGAACTGAACGTTCCAAATGGAAATTCGTGTTCCATTTCTTCAATCTTTGTGGAACTGGTTTGTACAAATAGTAAACGCGATTCCCGGACGAAATTAACCAGTTCTTAATTTTGCTTACCATTTAGTCAAACCACGAAGCAACTGGTTTGCCCATTAAAATGGTAAAAAACTTGTGATTGTGTTCGCGATCACCGAACTTACATGTAATCGCACCGTATTCTAACATTAAATTCAATCTGACTCAACGGGATTCTGACCTCAACAGGATATCATTGGCGAAAGTGGGAATGGATCCACCAGTGTACAGAAAAGAAGTACTCTTTTATTTTCGAATTTGTTACATTGCCACCCTTATACTACCCAAGAATCTGCGATTGCTATTCAAACAGGAATGGGACAGTCGTTACCAGGCAACAAAGGGTGAATGGAATAATACACCTCAAAATGGCCAAGATTTCAAAAGCAGTGAATCCCCTTACAACCAAAGAAGAAATAGTCAATTATTGGCTACAATGGTAAACGGAAACCTGGCCGAATGGGATTGTACCATGTTATTCTATGCAATTTTGAATTCCGATTGCATCCACGAACTTGACCCATTGACCCGATTGTTTGTAGAAGATCTAAGAGAATTTCGGAATAAAGACTTCGCTCACGTGTCACAGGGAAAGTTCTCAGAACTAAAATTCCGAATTACTGTGCGCAAAGTTGAAGTTGCATTTCAAGCGCTTGGCCTGAACACCGAAGAACTCCAAACTGTCATAAAACAGAAGAGTTTTACGACTGACGAGTTGGAAAATCTGGCGAAGAATGCTCAGAAACTTCTCCAAGAACTGCAGACGTCAGAAAAACAACGCCATATCCTAGAGGTACAGCTGCAGAATAAAGCCCACTCATTTTGTGTCTTTCCTCCCAGACCACCACACCAAATCGCAGGTCGCGATTGTGAGGTAGCTAAGATAAAACAGGAGCTGAGCAACCTAAAGGAAGCTAACGCTAGTAGTCTGAGTTACTGCTATATCTCAGGCAATCCTGGAAGTGGCAAAAGTCAGCTATCTCGTCTGGTAGCTGAAGCGGTACACGAGGAGGCGAAAGATTCAAATGTTCCTTTTTTTGTCATGACTTTGAATGCTGAAACACCAGATCTGCTTTTGCAATCGTACGCATCATGGGCAACAAAAGTGGGCTTTCCCCATGACTTTGTTCGGGACACTGTCTCATCTGAGGATATGAAGATCGAAGAGAAAATTAAGAATCTGAGGGATTTAATCGAGACAAAAATTCACCTTTACCCTTCATGGCTTCTACTGGTTGACCAGGTCATAAGTATCACTAGTACACATGGGCTTCTTCCTGAGCCTGGAAATAAGCAGTGGGGGAGGGGGCAGTTACTTATGACCACGCAAGATTCCTTGCACATCCCCCCTAGCAGCTCATTGACCTCCCACGTGTCCATTAAAAAAGGCATGGAGCCCAATGATGCCAGTCGCTTTCTAGCTATGGTCTCAGGAATAACTGACCATGACATGGAGGATAAAGTTACCAAGGCCTTAGATTACCAGCCTCTTCCAATAGCCAGCGCGGGCGCATATATAAAACAGGTGCGCGTCACTAACCCAAGCTTTGGCTGGGAAGACTTCTTACACAAGTTTGAACAAGGAAAGCGCGCTCTCACTGAAGATGCTTTGGCTAGAATGAATTCAAGCTACCCCAAATCGATGACTGCAGTGACAACGATGGCCGTGGAAAGAGAAATGAATGCTGATAAAGTGATGAAGCATGCGTTCTCCTTTTTTGCCGTCTGTTCTCCCGGACTGTTGAGGTTGGACATCCTAACTAATTATGTCCTGAATGTAGATAAAGAGCAAGACAAAGAAGAAATCCGCATTCGGATCCAAGGTTCATCTCTGTTTCTAATTGAACAAAGGGAAAGTAGTACCTACCTTCGTTTGCACCAAGTTGTTTTTGACAGTGTTAAGCTTTTGGTCAAGAACTCTATGAGAAGCGATCAAGAGATCCGAGCTGTTGTTGCGGCAGTGAAATCATTTAACCAATTTATAGACGAAACAATGCCAGAAAGCTGGATGAATATTTATTTTGCTTCTAAACACAAACATATTGTTCCACATTTGAAAGATTTAAGTGCTTCGCTCGCACGCATTGTCTCTAATCAAGAAAAGAACTTGTTGTTCCTAAGCACCGCTCTTGATTTATCCCGTTGTTATCATTTTCGTAGACTTGGTGTACTTTGTCTCAACACAAATAATGCCTACCAAGCAAAGGTGTACCTAGAAACAACTATCAAACTCCTTCAAGAAAAAGAAGCCCGTTATGACCAAAGTAGGTTAGATTTTGAAGCAGTAAATTGTTCCTCGGGTAACCTGCAGAAGGCGCAAGATGAATCCGTGTACGTTGGTCTAGCGTTCACTCACTATGATATGGGTGTGATACACGAGCTTCTTTTAGATGACAGACAACAAGCCCAGGGCCAGTTTGAACTCGCAATGTCAATTTTCCTGAAAAAGGTTAACCCGGAAGAACTTACCCACGAGAGCGCTATTTGTTGGGGTGTCTGTTCGGACTACAATTATAAAGAGCTGGCAGAGGAGGGCACTCAACGCGCCTTATCCATTCTAATTAATATTACGAACTACCACTTGGATCTTTTAGGGCGTAAAAGTGGTGACAATCAAGAGGCAAAGGAGAATCATAAATGTGCCCTATCTACGTTACAGTTAATGCGTATGTCTGTAAGTACCTTTAAACTTATGGTTCCTGAGGTGGTCGTGGTCCGTTCAATTATGGGGTAGGGGGTGGGGGCGGGGCTGGCGGGATTTGACGGGTAGATCCTGTAGAATATGATGACCCCCCCCTCTTCATGAGAAATTTTTTTTGGATGGCCCCTCTTGTATCCTTAAATAATTGAGATGACCCCCCCCCCCCCAAAAAAAAAGTATTAAATTAAATTATAACTGCTGAACTTAAATCAAATCGAAGTTTTGAATGCCCATAAGCAGAGAACAAACATGGTCTGTTTAGTTGACGTTTGTTTGTTTTGTTTTGTTTTTTCGTTATTCTATATTTATCCAGGGGCATCCAATTTTAATGGCAGAGCTAGTTTAAATGGAGCCCTGACACAACACAAACACAAAGACATTAAAACATTAAAACTAGACAATTAAGTTTCAAAGGCAACATGTACCGCAGGCGTTACTGTTTAAGATGGCGCTTTAGCTTGATTTTAAATTGAGCGTCTCTACTTGGCTAATGATTCTCGGTAGGATGTTGTAGGTCCGAGCACCGTTTATTCTGAAGCATTAAGTAGTTTTTGCGAAGGGAAGGCGCAGCAAATCACAGCTTTTGGTGTTATAGCCATGGAAAAACCTGTAAGTAAGTACGAAGGCGCCATTCCTTGAAGACACTTATGGACTAAACGCATTTGAGATAATTTCTGCGTGCTTGCAGGCTGGGCCAGCCAAGTGTTGATTTTTTAACAATTATTCCTCGAGCCCGAATGGGCTCTGAGTCAACAGCCCATGAGGCCGAAGGCTATTGATTCAGAGGTCATGAGGCCGAGAGGAATAATTCTTTTAGTAAAATCCAACTAGTTGGTAAAAAATATCGAGAATAAAAAACTTTTAGCTGGTTAAATCTAGACTTTAATCCTTTTTTGCCTCCAAAAAGCACGCGCTTTTCGCTGCTAGTGAGCTATAACATATAGCCTAGTAGTAGCTTAACCAATCAGAACGCAGCATTGATAATAGACCACCAGTGGGATTTAGCCCCGATAGATCGACCTTCAATAATACATGCGGCGCGTCTATTTAGCTTATCTAGATAAGCTTTGCTCCCAGCCTCACAACTGTCCCAGAAGGGCGAACAGTAATTGAACAATGGCAAGACTGTAGTATTATAGAGCATTTGACAAGTTGGCTTTCGCTCGACGCAGAATACCTAGTCTAGACGAGATCTTATTACAGATATATTCTACGACTCTATGTGGTCCTCAAGATAGGGTGTTGTCTAGGAGGACCACAAGATATTTAAACTTGTTAACTCTAAGAATAAACAATAAAAATGCAATCAATGCAAATTGTAATTTATGATCAATCCCCCCTCACATCATAGCTGTATTGATTCTTCAAGCTGTAAATGACCTGTAAGAAGTTGTTAGCCACCCGTGTTGAAATCAGACTTTTAAGGTTGTGTTTTTGGCATCGCACTGTTAATTCATAAGAACATTTATAGCCTGCCCAACCACATTCGAAGAAGCAAGCCTCACACCTCTCCGAAATCGACAACAAGTCAGGATTTTCAAACTGTAATTTTAGTAATTTCTTATCTGTTATCTTTAAAAGTTTGTATATGAGTAGATACCTTGTAGTTTTTTTATTGACTTCCCCTTGTTTTGTATTGGCTAGTTGACTTTTAAAAGCTGAATAGTGAACTCGTTATCTGGTGTTTTGCAAATGGTACAACTCTTATCGGAAACGTTTTCAAGTCCAGTACCATTTGTCAGAAATTTTTTACCGAAATTTCCTTACAAATGGCAAACGCTCATTATCTCTGTTTCATGCTAATGAGTCTTGTTTAACCAATCAGATTAGAGTTACGTCAGCATTAGTTTGCACTAAGCAGCTGGTTTTCTGGCTGATATAAAAGTGGGTGTAGTATTAATTTACCAGTGAGAATTGGAAGAACAAGAAGCTACAAAGTGAATAAATAACCAGTGATTCAAGAATAAATTGTTTTTGTGAAGAGGCTACAGCTAGAGTAGTCCCCGTCGAAAAGTGCTTTTACACGTTGCAAAGGGCTCTGTTTTCAAGAATGGAGAACCTCAAGAGAAACTTCAATTTTGAAGCTTCAAAAGCTAGTAAACTTGGTTATCTATAAACAAAATTAATAGTTACTGTATTGGATGGTATACCAAATTAGGACGGCCATGTTGTTTGTAAAATTATGGTGCGCAAATGTATAATAATTGGCGGAACAGTGACCCCCAGGGCCAGATTTTTGTAGCGGTCTATGCCTTCCTCGGGGATTGAAGGACCAGCAAATCACATTAACACTACGATAGTCTCAAAACGTCATTACAGTGGACCCCGTTAATACGGTCACCAATGGGCCAAAAACTTCTGGCCGTACAGTGGATCCTCTCCTTACGGCCACCTCGGTCATACGGTCACGACGTTATTACGGCCACCTTTTTTGACCGCCCTGCAAATTTTTGGCCCATTAATTGGTGACCCGTTAATAACGGTCACCAATGGGCCAAAAAAATTTGGCCGTATTAACGAGGGTTTTTTTCTTTTACAAGAAAATGTATGGCTGTTTTGCCGGGCGGCCAAAAAAGGGGGCCGTTATAACGAGGTTACCGTTTAGACCTTGTCACGGTTTTCGACGCCATCTTGACGAGTAGGCAATCGGGTGAGAAATTACAGTGATTGTATAAGAATCTAATGTCGAATAATTTCCGTAAAACAGCTGCTCTGAAAAAAATATGAATCGTAAACTAAAGCTTCACTCCTATGGATTCTAGAATTGTGAGCGTGTCCTATTAGTCTGCTTAAACAGTCCCGAACCGTCAAGTATCAAAAAGTGGGGGGATCGATGGCATTACATTGTTAAAAATCAGGATCCTATACTATAACGGAACATTATTAACTTACCCTTAACACAACATTTCATTCAATACCTCATTACCCGAGCTTGCTTTAGCAGAGCGAGACTCTAAAAATGCAGGCGTTTCTTTCTTTTTTTTTCTTTTGTGTGTGGGCACCAATTGGTAGGCCATGCTCCCAGGCGTTCCTAGCGGAGACAGTGGAAACTAGGGATAAGAATAGTGACGACTTTCTTTGTATGCAAATGAGCCTCGTGATGAGCATGCAGTTTATTTTCGGCGATGACTGAAATGATGCATGTAAGTTGATCACGTTTTCGATGTTTGGCAATAATGTTATTTTCCCGGAATCGATGCCATTGATTTTCGTGTAATTATGCACGCGCGTATTAAAAAGTAAATACCCCGAGTAAGATGAATGAAAGTATGCACGAAATACGATGGTTAGTGATGGATCTTTCGGCTTTCCGACCTCTAGTTATTTTCGCGCAACGGATACAACGGATACAACGGAGAGAAACTGTGCACGTCGTTTTTTAATACAAAATAAGTTACGTTGCTGGACTTCTCATCGTGCATGACGTGAACTTCTGAGGGGTGCTTTGCAACTAATCGTAATGAAGAGGTTGCGGTTCTTTCTACAAGACTAGTTTTTGAGTCCCTTGCTTGCAAGGAACGCATCCTGGTTGGGCTCTCGGCCAAGAAAGTTCTTCAACATGTCAGAGGCATCCTATAAACAGAAAGAGGAGATATACTTGAAAAATAAGAGCGTGTGTGGAATGCTTCAATCTAGTAATAAAGCAAGATGCGATATTTTGTTTAACAACTTTTGCCCTAAGCTTTCTAGACTGCAAAAAAGTCGTTTTTTTCTCAAAATCAGTAAAAAAAAGGTACAATGTGGCGTGTGAGGCGAGAGAGAAAAAACCTCTCCCCAGTCTCGCTCACTGTTTTCAGCCTCGTTCGAGACCTTTTGTTTGACTGCTCGCGCGTACTTAAATACGCAAAAATACGGACTGTTTTGCAGTCTACTTTCAAACTTGCTATAACCGCGACGATTGATGGCAATCAGCACACCTCCAGTTCTGTTAAACCTCTTACTTGTCTAGAATGGACACTAGTTACAATAAACAATGGTTAGACTACATGAAAAGGAGAGATGGTCAAATGAAAATGATTTTTTTAAATTTACCACAAAATTAGGTAGAACAGATTCCATGGTGTTTCTGTTTTGTTAAATCTCAATTGAAGAGTAACTATCTTTATTCACCAATGTTCCACCAGGCTGTAAGATGAACTTTCTGTAGTCAAGACCAACTTTACCATTCATTATTCCTTCTTTCTTAAACCGGGTGTGGAACATGTCCATGGAGAAAACCTCACTCCACTGCAAAACACAACGGGTAAAATACCTTGAATGATTCACTTTACTTAGTCAAGTTGTATGGAATATTTGAGAAAGAGGGTGCCTTACTCAGTTCGTTCTTACTCGTTCCTGTTCACTGCTTAACAGATAGCTGTAGTATTCATGCATTTCAATTGGTAGATAATCAGAGCAATGGGTATGATTTCACTATACTTTGGTGGCATTGTCCTTTATCTTACCAGGAATATTGGTAGTACTGTGAATAATCTTACCAGATGTCTGCCGGGGGTAGTACTGTGAATAATCTCACCAGATATCCGTAGTATTGTGAATAATCTTACCAGATATCCGTAGTATTGTGAATAATCTTACCAGAGATCTGTAGTATTGTGAATAATCTTACCAGATATCCGTAGTATTGGGCATCATATCCTCCAGCGAGATGACCAAACGATGCTGGCATATTAGTACCTAAAAAGAGAGGCAGCCTTTAATCGGAAAGCTACGGTAAAACGTGTAACAAAAACGTGCAACTTATTTCGAAACTTTGTTGCGAAACGAGTTGAAAAGCGATGTTGTACGTACTACTACCCACGTTCAACCCTGTCTTCCAACAAATCAGGTTGCTGCAAGTTGCATAATGGCTTCTGATTGGATGAAATTACGCGGGAGTTAGGCCATACATGGAAGTTACTTCACTTACTCCAAAACAAGTTTGCCTCAGGTCGGTAAAACGCGCCACATGACTTTGTTGCAAAAAGTAGAACTACTCTCTACTTTCCGCAACAACTTTTCGCAACCTGCAAATGAAATGATTTGTTGCCGCAATGTTGCAAAACAAGTTGCACGTTTTTGTTATCCATTTTACCCTAACTTGATCTGAGTCAGTTCTTCAAGACTTACAAAGAGGTCCACATAAAAGAAACAATTAACCTCCACTGTAAAGAAGCGACAAAGCTTCCCTTAATATTGTATAAAACGTCCGTGAAGCCCAAAGTCCCTGGTTGTTCAAATGTTGGATAGCACTTTCTACTGGATAAATCACTATTCAGAGGATAAGTATTGGAAGAACCAACTGGGTTTTTCACTGGATAGAGATTTATCCAGTGGATACCGTTATCCACCCTTTCAACAACTGGGGCCAGAAGATTAACCATGGCATAATGATAGATCACTGTATCATTAGGTTGCGCTTCCCTGGATGGAGGTCCCGAAGGAAACAGTCCACGTAGTTTCTCAAAATCTCAGGGATGCTCTTCAATCATGTTCTTTTCGCGTACAATCTCGAACGTTGATCCGCTTAGGGACTTCTGGCGGAAAACGTTGGTTTAGATGTCATGTGACATTGGAGTAGCCAATGAAAGAGCCCGCGTTTGCAGAAAAACTCTAATCATACCACAGCACACCAAGTGAAATGGTATTTCACCATATATCTATATTTCTTATTTGAACCATGGGGTCTTAAATCGGATGTACAGTATTAACAATAATTAGGCAGCTATCGCCACCACAAAGTTTACTTGTTGTCATTAATGTGTCTCTACATATAGCCTGTGCCAGGCTCTCAGATAGCGGCAGGGTCATCGCGAAACGCTGAGCGAAAATAGGTTGCGCGCGACCTGGAGAAAGGGGCGGTGGCGGGAAAAATAGGAGAGCCCAGCCACGTGCATTTTTTGCATCACCTTTTACTGTATGACTACACTACTGTCTTGGAGCCCGGAACAGGCTAGTCTCTGCAGAATGGAGCACGTAAAGTTATTGGTATACCAACCTGGAGTGGATGGGATATGAAGAATTTCGCTTGAAAGTCTAGCAAAGATCTCTGCAGTATTAGCCTGTCCAAACACAGAACGTCGACGTTAGAACCGTTTCAGCGGATAAACCAAAAGGGGAACACGCGCCATAAACAGCAAAGATGATTAAGAAAACAATGCCTCTACCCATGCGCTTTACATTTGTGTTCACTGCTTTTGCTTTTGATGTTTTGTAACTTTGAAACTTCTCCTATGGGACACCTTTATCCCGACAGCGGATACATTGTACCTACATTCAAGGGACACAAACTCCTCCCTCCCCTAAAAAAAAAAAATCAAAATTCAAAAACTCTCCGTATCCGTTACCTCTGTTGAAAGAACATCTCTTCTCAGGGACAATAATTGTCCTAGTTCCCAGGGTTTCTCCATAATGAAAGCCCCACCCTAACAACGTCAAATCACCTAATTCAGGGTGTCGTGGAAAACGCGAAAACATAGCAGTTAGCAGTCAAAAAAGAACTGTACCTTGGCTTGGGTGTGAATTGTTTGATCAAATGTTGCCAGCAAAATCTAAGAGGAAGAACAAGTATGACCATTAAAAAGAAAGCGACTGGGCACTGCTTTTCTATGGCACTGTTTATTATGCTATACAAGGTGGTTAAGACTTTTGAATCTGTCAATGAAATAAACGTGATCCCAAATCCTTGAACAAAAAAGTCAGAAAAACTTTTTGAGAAGGCAGCTGGAAAATGTTGTTAGAATCCGAATTACTTACTTGTCGCAGATTGAAAACTCCCGTATTAGCATTACGTGAAGCTATGAGCTTCTCAAGCATTTCATCAGGAAGAGCGCTAGAATCTGTTACAAATTATAAAAGCGTTAGCACTATTAGCCCTACTATATGAAAGACACGCAACGAAAATACGAGCTGGTAAAGCATGAGAAAAGCCATCTTGGAATAGTCAAGGCAGCAGCAACAGGCAGGGTAGCCTATGTAGTTCACTACTGGCGAAACGTATCCCTTTGGAATATTCTGTGAAGTTTTAGAAAATATATATCCAGGTTTTGTGATTAAAGTCTATGAGGGAAACTATTCTAATCTAAATTTAAAAATCTAACATTTTTTATCAAAAGCGTATTCCACGTTCTGTCCTGTTCAGACTCCTCACTGAATAATCGCACCTTTGTAATGGGCTGACATGCGATAAAGAGGTTCCTTCTCCCAGCACCAGTTTTCCAACATTTGTGACGGAGCTTCGACGAAGTCTCTTTCCACATGAGTCCCACTGTAACAACAATGTTAATATAAGAAACTTTTAAACAGGGTTTGTACTCTTTTCCGTGATTTTCCATGGCCTAAACTTGAGCAGTCTTTTTTTAAAATTCACTTTTCCAAAACAATTTCTGCCACCACATACTTTTTTAAATTTTCAATGAACTTTCCCTGAACCACATTTAAATTCCATTACTTTTGATGCCTAGAAAATGGAAAAAAGAGGTTAAAAGTAGCAGCCTTCCCAACACTTTTGACGATGATTTTAGGTCTGTCTATGACTGTAAGACCCCTGTTAAAACTGATAAGGGCTCAAGCATGGGCACTGGAACCTTTTCTTAGATTTTTCCACCAGGGGTCTTGGTTGCTCAAAAGTTGGATAACACCATCAACTGGATAAATCACTATTCATTGGATAAGTATTTGGAAAACCAATTACATTATCCACGAGATAGTAATCATCCAGTGGATAGCACTATCCACCTTTTGAACAAATGGGGCCAGATATTGTGGGGCAGCTCGATATACATGTAATACTGTGTTGAAAGAGCGTCCCAATTCAAAGGTCACAGATTGTACTGAGAAGTGCTCCTGGTTGAATCTAGTAACATAATCAGCAAAGCAATTATCTAATACAAAGATATAGCCGTTACCTGAACAATGCAAAATCTGTTTTTGCACATATTTGGTGCATCACGTGACCAAACTCATGAAAAAAAGTCTCCACCTTAAAAAAAAAATAAGAGGTTATCATCGTTTTAACCAGATTGAGCAATATTAAGAATACTTCAAAATTTAGTTAATCCATCAAAAACCAAGAAAAGGCACACATTGCCCTCACTTAAGTCGGCCCGCATTTGACGAAATTTAAAATAAAAAGCTCCTAGTACGTTTGTTCACGGTGTTGTACGTGTATTGATGGCTACTATTGACAATGCAAACTGAACTTAGAAATGCCTGCTGCCTCACAAACTTGAGACTGGGGCATATGTTAGGCTGTAAAAGCTCACACGACTGGAGGTATCACAGCTTCAGTAGCATGAAGCACCTGGAAGTAATTGTTTCAAGCCCTCACTTTTAGATCGAAAACTTAGCTTTGCTACACTTCAGATAACTGGTAACCAAAGAGTTCCTACCTCTTGATGGGTCAGCAATGATGGATGGTCAGCAGACGGTCTGGTGAAGTTAGCTACCATGGCTGCAACAGAAAGCTAAAACCACAAACATGTTAAAAGCACATAAAGGTTAATCAATAATCCTGTACTAAAATTATAATGGCCTAATAAAACTCAATAGAAAGACTATAATGAAAGACCCATGAGCCCCTGCGATGTGATTAGGTTGCTCCTGCACATCTCCTACGAGAGACCGCTGGCTAGCCATGTCTTTATTAAAATTAGCCAAAATTTCGTTTCGCCACATAATCTGATTGTAAGACAAAATTGCCCCTGACATTTTGTATCAGTTATGAGTACCCATCCCAGTTTCTTCCATTCATGTCTCTAAGGTCACAACTTGAGTGGACATTTCATGCATGTAACTGTTTCACACTGATTAATGCCTACATTTTTATTGAAATGTCACTTTTTTGTTAGTATGTAAACAATCCTATGGCTGTATTGTTATTTTGACATGAGGATATCAAATATACATACCTGTCTTGTTCCATCAGCCAACAAACATCCAGGCTAAAAGAAACAAAAAACGATTGTTTAGTATTTCTAAACAAAAAAGTAAGTACTTAATAATAGTAAAAACCTGTATATAAGAAACACTAAGCACCAAAACTTTACTTTAAATAAACACTCTCAACTCTACTAAAGAACCAAATTCTCCTATTGCCAATATCAGGGGTCCTTACATCACGAGCAGGTTTTTCATGTAATAAAAAAATGTACAATTATGTACTTCTTACAGTAGTTTACATATATATTTTGCAGTACCTGTCGGTGCTTGCTGAATAGGCATTGGTTTGAGTCAATTTTGGAACCATTGAAGGGAAATACAGGACAATGTAGACAGACCCGCTTTGATTCAAACTGCGCCAGCTGCCAGTACAATGCCAATAACCTTCTTCTAATGAATCACTTTTTTATAACCTGTGAGAGTTTTTAGTTTGTGATTTGGAATGGCAATTACGTTCTTTTTTTCAACTTTAATTGTGGTCTTCTGTACTTTTCAAAACATGCAAAATAAGATTGTGTTTCTACTCACCTGCAATCTGAAGCACGCTGCATGACTGAATTTGCCTTCTCTTGGAAACAGATCAAGGTAAAAGTAGCCTATCACATCGCCAGATGCCACATCTTTAACACTAAACTACAAAACAAAAAAATTAAACAGCCATGTTTCTGAGCTTATCAACGTTTTGCAATCATAACAGGAAATAATTATTATTTCTGTGCTGGGGTTTGTTGATAAAACTCTAAAACTTGCACCAAACACTAAATGATTTCCCCTGACCTTGCATTTTACACTTTTTTTGCCTTCTCTTGTATGCCATCAATACATCTTCTTTTTTAAATTCTCTTACTGATTGTTTTCAAGAGATTCAGTTTTTTCAGGATTTGGAGGAACAAAATTGAATGAGTATGATTATTTTATCCTGGTGAAAAAGTACTTTGTATTCACAAAATGCTATCGCAACCTGAAAAAAAAAACGCTGACTTACAAACATAGATTTTCTCTGACCTTAAAAGTCCTAGGCACGATAACCAGCCACTGCTCAGTAAATGAGCCTTCACTCCTCTCCTGAAAAGTGTTTTCTATGGGCGGACCCAAGGGAGTGGCAGAAATCGAGCCTAAGACTGAATTTAAAACATGGGGCACAGCTCTAATGTTCTAAATATTTAACTATTTTTCAAAAAATATTAGTGCTGATGATTGTTACTCCTTTCTTATAGTGGAAAATGTCAGCATTAAGTTATAATATCACATGTGCATTCACAACGTTGCAATGTTTCCCCTGTGTCAGTACCAAGACAGCCATGAGGTTAATTTAACTGCTATTAAGATGCAGAATATTTTTGGGGAAGGATTTCCTGGAAGTGAAATGCCTTTTTGGATTTACATTAGATTGCAAAATTCCCATTCTAATGTAGCCCTAGGACTACAAAATCTCTTTTTTAAAGTTAGATGTGGTAGTACCGGAAACTTAAATAGAACTGTTCAAGAATGGTGTAAGACCTTTCGTAGTAGTTATACAGTGCATTGGCCACACAGCATATATTGTCATTCAAATCACACAGAACTGTTGTGACAGAAATGGTTTCTGCTCATTTCTATACACAGTTCAGGTTTCGATACAACTTTATAGACTTGAGTTGTAAATATTTATTGTAGTACCTGGCTTACAGAACAACAAATATTCACTCAGAGTGTTTTTCCTGCTCACTTGCAAACCTTATTTGAAGTAACCAAAATTTTTGTACATTTTCACTGCTCAAATTTGTATATTGAAACAACTATGTATTGAGATGACTGAATAACACAGAAATAGCTAACTTGTTCCTGTTGTAGTGTTGAGTTGTGCAAATGCCAGATTTTTTAACAGCACTTTAAAAAAGGACACTAATTATAAGTGTTTGCCTCTACATATTTTTCTTAGTACACCAAATACAGTGTATCATGTAAATTATTTACTTTATGGGTTTGTAAAATTACCTAATTTGTGCTTTCCACTTTTACTACCAAGGGGATTTGCAATCTCCACTTCATCATAATACAGCATCAGCTGTAACGCAGTTGGATCTCTGGCAAATAAAGGGTGAGACTTGAAAATCTGAGCATCACAGAAGTGTTCAATTCTGCCATCATTTCTTTGATGACCATTTAACACCTGAACAAAAGAAAAAAACAGTGGGTGAAGTCTGTTAAGTTTATGGTTGTTTCTTATTCATTCTCATCCATTTATTCATTCACAAGCTTTATACATTTAATACTTTTATTAATTTTATTTGCGGATGAATGCTACATTGCTTTAATATTCCTACCAGTGCAAAGTAACACACAATTGAGTTACAGTCGGACCTCTATACATTATAATAATACTATTATTCATTATAAAATAACTGAGATAGTACGCGTGATCTGATTGGTCAAAAACCTATGGTTTATTATACCGGTAAACCCATAGAAAAAGGCATCCGGACCACGAGCCATAAACAAAACCGGCTATTGATCTGCAAACAACGATTTTAGAAAGGCTAAAAAACAGAACAAGTTACTTACCCAGCCCTTCTTAATATCAAAAGCGTTGGTTTCACATTTTATTACGCCCATAGCTTTAGAAGTAATAAAGGACAAAGCTGGAAAGCAGTTTACATTTCATGACGATGCCAAATTGCTGAGAAAGACAACAACTGTGTGAATTTCTGGTGTAGAAAGTCTCCAGGAAAACTTGACCATGTGCTAACCAGCAACAAAACGGATAGTTTTAGCATTCTTGATCTATTTTATGTCAAAATTAAATTCCTTAATGAAAGAAATTGTTCCAAAAAGAGATCTCTGATCAAGATATGGTACAAAATCGGCCACTGTAGGTTGTAAACAAGCTGCCAACGATGATGAAAGATGTCAGAGTTTCGGGCTGGTTTTTTCCAACATTTGCACAAATTATTCGGTGATATGGATGCCATAACCTACCTCAAACCACCTGACTTTACAAATCGACAAATATTAACGCCAATATGTGACTACGGCAAAGAAACCTTTCTCCACCACTGACATATTTCCATCGGTCGCTGTACGTGCATATAAAAGTTACATGCGACAACTTAGCAAATGCAGCCACGTCGTTACCGCAGCATTTCTTAATCATAATAAAGTCCAGAAAACAGATCTTAAACCACTGCGGCTTGTAAAATGTGAATGAAGTCCTCCATTACAATAGCTGCCAGTTCCGTCTGTAAGCACGAAATTCTTACGGATCGGCTCAACAAAATACAGCGGCGTACAGTCTGATGTTCAATTAATTTCTTCTTCTGTAGTAAACAAACCATGAACGTATTTTTTCATTGTACGTTCGCTTGAATAAATGTTGACTTTTCCTGTAAAACAGCTTTCATAAGTTATCATATAATGAGTGCAAAAACTCCTGTTTTGAAGTGCTGCTGTTTGTTGTTTGACTGAACTGAGTTTTGAGAAAGTTCGGCGCTATTAAATCGTGAGTCATGATTGGCTTATGATGACTTTAGAGAGAAGACATGACTTGATCACGGTAATAAAACCATATTTTTTACCTAAAAGACTCCATTCTACTAAAAGTTATTTTATAAAAGCAATAGACCACACTTTCTATGAGTTTACCGGCGTGATAACCCACTTGGGATGTTGGGAGAACACTCGAAAAGCTTGTAAATCACTCGCCTTCGGCTCGTCATTTACAAGCTTTTCTCGTGTTCTCCCAACATCCCAAGTGGGTTATCACGCCGGTAAACCCATAGAAAGTGTGGTCTATTGCTTAATTAACTGTTAATACGTTTACCTCTTGCAAGATGGAATCTTTATTCAGTAGTTGCTCCAAGGAACTCAGTAGTGGAATGTACATGGCTTCCTCGTCCTTTAAAACTTCCTTGTACCTAATACCCGATCTCCTTTTTATGGTTCTATGTCCGAGTCTTATTCGCCTTGGTTCCTGAAAGTGAACTCAAAATATCTGAGAAAAATAAAACTACCACACGGCAATGTGGGTCCAATAAGACTCAGCTTTCCCACATGACATAATTTAGTTCATAATCAATATCTATAAGTCTTATTAAGTAATATCTTCTCTACTTGAAATTGCCAAAAAACAACAGAGAGATCGCAAAGGCAAGTAAACGAGCACAATTATTAGTCAACAATGCCAACAGTCTAGAAGCAGCGTAGCGCCATCTTGGATTAGGACACGGGCAGAGGATTGGGGAGAGTCAAAAAATCCCAGGTCGTTCCCACCTGACTAGAGACCTAACTACGGTAAAAAAAACGACGAACTTGTTGTTGATGTTGTTTATTGTTGTCATACTAAGAATTCTAGTCCTGTCTTTTCGGAAAACCTCTGGTAATGTAATGCTACTTCAAGAATGACGTTAAAAATCCTTACCACCAATCTAAATTTCTCCGCATAGTATGCCGCTTGCTTGTTCTTTGTGGACACGTGAGCAAAAGGATTCCCAGCACTATCCAGGCGGTTCTGTACGCCAAGTTTTATCAGTTCAACAGTATTTCTCACCAGAGAAGTTGATCCCTCAACAACGTCGTCAAGGGCTTTCTGGGTTATATCGCCCAGTTTCAATTGCTAGTGGTTGCTTAATCTTAGCTTTGTGATTGCTACTCTATGATTGATGTTTCTTACATTTGTGAGGTAATTTTCGTAGTCATGGGTAAGTTTAAATTTCCTAAAAGTTCTTTGTTTTTTTTTTTTTGATGCGGATCTGCACGCATTTGAGCTACAGAATTTGTTAACTCCCAATAGCCACCTAATGAACTTTGTTTGTACAAACCCAATCGGATCATTTTCTAGCCAAGCACAGTGCAACCTTTTCGTCAGGGGACACCATCAGGACCAACGCAAGCGTCCCTTGAATTATCAACAACTGTGGCAATAACAAAACAGTTTAAAGACTGTTAAGCTTCTTCAAAGCTATTACCAAGGGAGGAACTACGCGCTCCAGTCAAAAGACTCACACTATCTTTAGAAAAACACTAAGCTGGAGTTTACTGAGTCACAATTCAATTCTCCATAGTAAGTTTATGTAACTTCAGTTTAAGCTGCAGTTCACTCTTATAATTTTGGATCTGTAGGTCACTATCCGCGATAATTTAACATTCTGCAAAGAAAACCGACGAGCTGGGCACAGCGTGATACAGCATTGCAGAAAAACATTACACTCACGGACTAAAGAAAATCGCTTAGTTATTCAGATCCATAAGGCACTTTGGAGTAAATTGGAACCCTTATTCAGCCGTAATAAAAAAGCTTTACGCTTCAAAAGAGGTCAAAGAAAATGCGCTTGCATCAGAGGGCAAATCCTGCCGACCAGAAAACAATAACTACAGCCAATCGATATGTATGTCATGACCTCTCAGTGTGAAACATGCGGCTAAAATCACATTTGCTTAGTAAAAATGCAGAACCTTCCAGAGCATAATCTACCCAGCAGATAAAAACAATTTTATTGGAATAAGCAGCATTTTGGCATGAGGTAAAAGTCTACCACCCCCTTTTATTGCTAAGGTCGGCATGTTTGCAGGAAAAGTTTGCTGCACGCCCAGACGAAACAAATGTCGCTCGCGAACACACTCTCCCCTTCCTTTATGAAGAAACAACGATCGTCCTTCGTGCTCGTCTTACAAGAAAAGTGAGACAAACCCACGAACAAAACGGCGCTTGGACAGTTCCGCTTTGGTTTCTTGGGAGCCGGCTGGTTTGTTCCTCTAAGATCATAGCCACATTCCTGGCAATTTGGAGGCTTTCTTCGAGTAAAGTATTAAAGAATGTCCGCACTGCGGACATGAACCAAAACCTCTTTTCGTGCTCTTAGATGACAGCATGTTGACTCACGTGGCTTACACACAAAGACAGATAGAATAGCAGCGAAAAACGGTACTTAATGGAGAACGAGAAAATACAAAACAGAGACGATGACTACCTTTGGCACGAGTGCAATGGAGCAAATAAGATAACCAACACTTTTGCCGAACGAGGTGAAGCAAAGAAACACCAAATAGAGGTGAAGAAAACGGCACTTGCAAAGCGAAATGGATAGGACAACTAGCACGAATACAAGATTAACGACAGAAAATACTAGCGAACCTCTTGGCACAAGAGACAACGAACAAATGCGGAGAGAATAAACCTGGATATGCGATAAATCGAAACGACGAAGATGAAGGATATCGAGCACGTCGAAATGAGCGGAATGAGCGGCTGGTTTATGTTACAACCTCGTGGCGAAATACCGAATAAGCCAATCGGATGGCTTACAACCCACGCAACCCTGTCAAACAATTCAGCCAATCACAGAGCACGTTACTGGAGGTGCATGTTTTAAACTGCTAAAAACAAGCCACGCATCATAAATCAGGCAAACACGAAACTGTCAGTCATCACGACAAGTTGTTCACAGCTTAAGGTTCTGAGGTTTCTTCATTTAAAAACGAGGATGGCTTCCTCTTTGGATGTAATGACTGCCTCTCGCTCAATTTTTGAGTCAGAGGGCGTTGAGGCCGAACGCTTTATACAGGGCCTTAAACTGCCCGTGCGATGTAACACACGAGTTGATGAAATGAAAACCGATTCCTCTGAAAGTTCAGGGGACGACGAAAGTGATGAAGACGAAACGGAAGAAAATTTTCCTGGGTTATTTGAACTTGAGGCCCTTACCTTGATTATCAAACTTTGGCTGCGTCGAACACAACAAACGAAACAAGACCAGCAAAAAACCCTTCAGGATTTTGAAAACAAATTGTACAGAGTCTTAAGCGAAAGTGTTGAGCCATTCAAAAAATTCTTGGCTTCAAAAAAATCGAAAGATCTAACTGATTTGCCAATGTTCCAGCATTACATTGAAATGCTCAGTGAAGCTTGTGACGGTCTGATGAAAGAAAAGATGAAAGTCAACTTTCAAATACCCGAGGAGGACCGAAGAAGGTTGGATAAGCACACAGTCTTTGTTTGTTCCCTGCTTGGTCTCAGACTCGACTTCCTCGACCGACTTGAAGAAATGCCTCAAGAAATTCGTGATCATCAAACACTCTACTACTGGATAGTGAATTTCTTACGTAATGACAACGATACTTTAAGCAAAACAGAGAAAAACTCCTTTAGTTATAAGGAACAACTCTATGCGATTGGTTTCGATCACAGGTAGCCCAAGCTCGAAATATGAGCATCGGCGAGCATCGGCATTGTTGCATAACATTCAAAATATAAGGATTTGTATGGGAAAAAAACCTATCGCCTCTGTAACCTACGAAAATTAAAGAATTTCAATAAAAAACAGCTTACCTTACTTAAAATGTGTGTTACATCTCTCCTGTGTGGTCCACGGGCCGATTTATGGCCGTTTTATGGGTTTTTATGTAAACGGTTTTCTCTCTATATAAAGGTTTACCAAGGTTGGGCACTCCAGCGAAGCGGCTCGACTGATCCACCGAAGGAAAACGGCCGTAAATTCGCTCCAGCTGCTCCAATCGCCTCCAAATTCCGCCTAGGTAACACACGATAGTTCTCCTTTCCATTCGTTACCTTGCTTCAAGACGCCTTTGCACCGAGAGCGAATCAAAGGTCGCCAATCTCTGCAAACCTTCCCGATTGAAGCCATCGACAGAGGCTCGGGATGAGCTCCGCGTTACCCAAACCGTTGAAAGATAGCTTAGCGACCCGGCCTGAGATTCAAATTACTCACACTCGGGGTGGGAGACAGTCTCTTGCTCCCGTTGACATCAATACCCTTGGGCCCGACCCTCGCAAAGGCTAACTTGCACGCATTGTTCTCATTGACCAATCGGAGCTCAAATGATTGCACGTACGTGAAAACATTTCACGTTCCGCGCCTTTTCTCTGCAAGAGTGCCTCCGACATGGATTGAGCATTTAAATTAGCAATAATGGATGTAAGGTAAGAATTGCTCCTGGTATTAACGGACAGGTCAAATCGTAGCAAAATTAAATATAAATATATATGGGCTGTAAAGAAGCAATCACATTCAATCATTTTGTTATTGGCACAATTATCAAGTAATTTATTTGAGCAGTCTGTTATTTGAACTTACTTTGGGTGCCATCGGTAGCCGTTCTTGCTCTTGGCTTTGAGGATTTTTTGTTGCTGCTGCCACAAGCATTGCAAATTTTCAGGCAGATTATTTTCTTTTACTGAACCGGCCATTTGAAGCAAATCCTGTTGATCCTCCTCATCAATAAGTACGGCCTCATTTTCAAATTTCTCTCGCCAAAAAACTTCTCTTTTTTCCGCGTTTCGTTTAGCCATTTGTTCCCTTTTTAGTTGGTACTCAACTTCCTCTTTGGTCAGGAATCTTTTATTGCAATAGGGACTGAGGATTTCCTTGTTCGCCTTTCGCTTTCTGCACTTTTTATCTGCTGACTGCACTCGTAAACAATTTTGGCATGTATTCGATGGACTAGATGTTAACACCAGACAATTCTGAGCGAAAACCTTTTTCCCTTGGAACCCATCTGTCATGCTTTCTAAAACGCCAGTGCGGTGGGGCACCATAGTCAAAACTCTTTCCGATTCTTTTACGGGAAATCCAAGACAAACCTTCGAGCTCTCGATAAATTGTATGGCAAGTAGAATTTGCCTGTCAAACGACATCTTGTTAAATAGCTGCTCGACACCTAGATCTTTTTTGAGGTCAACACTGCACTCGTGCGAATTCACCTTGAGGGTAATGTTCGAAGGGGTATTCTGTGTCACTCTAAGTTCAATTATGCCTCTCTGATTGCTGAACTCCCAGCTTTCGTGGCGAAAAAACTGATTTGGTCGGATCCATCTTTAATGGCATGCCAGCCATTTGGCAGCAGTAAAGAAGAAGTGCTGAGGGAGGTTGAAACCCTGTCAGTTCTTTGAATGCGCTGTAGATTTAAGTATGCGCGTTGTTTATTAACTTTCGGCCCTCGTTGTACAAGACGTACTTGTTCGGAAAATAACTCTTTCATCAAGCAACCCAGAGTACAGCGTGTTAAGTCTTTGTTAAAATTTTCTTTTTCTTCATTTGAATGTTTCAAGATGTCATTCACGAACACCAGTCCATCTTCGGCGTATTCGTAATTTCCCAAAATCCTACGAAAACGATGAAATCAGCTAGGGAATTTATGGAACGCTAAATAATAAACACATCTTATGTTTGTGCATTGAGGAATATAATGTTTGAGAAAGAAAGTATTGAAAAAATGAAGAGGTGCAGTGGATGGGCTATTTCCTCGCGAGAAGCAATAGTTGCTCTAGTGGGTGAATGCGGATTTATACTCACCACAATTTCCATTCCGTCGAGCAATGAGACTGCTTGCTTTCCTTCTTTGTCGGATACTGCACTTCGTTCGTTAAACCACCGATTTCGCATCGCTGCAATGAAGACATGCTTTTTCAAAGCTACATACCGTGACGATTCCGTACTTTGTTTTGAAAGAGGAAATTTGACACTTCTCATTCAAATTTCGCCAGTTTGAGCTCCGATTGGTCAATGAGAACAATGCGTGCAAGTTAGCCTTTGCGAGGGTCGGGCCCAAGGGTATTGATGTCAACGGGAGCAAGAGACTGTCTCCCACCCCGAGTGTGAGTAATTTGAATCTCAGGCCGGGTCGCTAAGCTATCTTTCAACGGTTTGGGTAACGCGGAGCTCATCCCGAGCCTCTGTCGATGGCTTCAATCGGGAAGGTTTGCAGAGATTGGCGACCTTTGATTCGCTCTCGGTGCAAAGGCGTCTTGAAGCAAGGTAACGAATGGAAAGGAGAACTATCGTGTGTTACCTAGGCGGAATTTGGAGGCGATTGGAGCAGCTGGAGCGAATTTACGGCCGTTTTCCTTCGGTGGATCAGTCGAGCCGCTTCGCTGGAGTGCCCAACCTTGGTAAACCTTTATATAGAGAGAAAACCGTTTACATAAAAACCCATAAAACGGCCATAAATCGGCCCGTGGACCACACAGGAGAGATGTAACACACATTTTAAGTAAGGTAAGCTGTTTTTTATTGAAATTCTTTAATTTTCGTAGGTTACAGAGGCGATAGGTTTTTTTCCCATACAAATCCTTATATTTTGAATGTTATGCAACAATGCCGATGCTCGCCGATGCTCATATTTCGAGCTTGGGCTACCTGTGGTTCGGAGAAGCAAAAATTGCCTAGAATTTTCTATAACTTGAGGAAGGCTAAAAATTTCTTGACGACCGTTCCATTCATGTACAGAATTTTCCAAGCTTATCTAATAAATTCCCCACGATTTTCTGAAGTTTCATTTTTCCCATTTCCCTCCCCAGGTTAGGTTATTTTTCGTAGAGAAAGGAAACCTAAAATTTTCGGAATCGAAAATGCAATGCAGAAAGGAATCAGAAAAACTATCACTTTCGGAAAACTTTAAATTGCTGCTAAAAGTTTCGGGAAAAAAATACTGAAGCCCTCGTAACTTCCAAAAGACTCAAGTTACCCTAGGATGACCGAACAGATATAAATTTCTTAGCGCCACTTAGAATACATTTCTAGAGATCTAAAAGTACTCTGGATAGCCTAAAAAGTGTTTTCAAAGTAATTAGGGGGGAAACCGTCGTTGGGTGCCCCTGTTATGTCACCTTGTAAGGCATAGCAATTCCTGTTTTTATGGAATTGGCATCATGAAAACTCAGTAGAAAAATGAATGTAGCAACATGATCTTTTTTAGTGCCTTTATAATATATTAATTTTGGTGGAACCTCCTTGGAATAAAACAATGGAGGGCTATTTCACTGGCAAAATATGTTCTCTACAAAGAGGTTATTTCCTTTATATCGAGGTTCTTCCATAAGTTTACTATTAGTTGGGCGGAGAGAGCTTTAATTTTTTTCTTCTTCTCGAGTCGCAAACTCTTTCAAGGTTCCACGTTATATCAATATAGAAAAGAAGAATTTTGCTTTGTAACAAAAGTCTGCATGAAAAATGCTGTTTCATGACCCTTGGAAGCGGAAAAAAAGGTCTTTTTACATGAAGATTATGGATAAAAGAAAACAAGGAAAGTAATTTAGTGAACTGATAGCTTTTAAGTGTAGTTTTAAGGCTTAGAACGACCTTAAAAAAGAAAAAGTTTGCTTCGAAAGGAAGTCTCAACTCTGAAATTTATAATTACGATACTCAGTATGTGACTGCGAAAAACTTGTCTCATGACAAGAATTATCTGAACAAATTTCTGTCTTCACAAAAAAGGCACACTGAAAGAAAACGATAAAATGAATATAGCAAAATGATGGCTTTCATCATGTTTTTCTTCAAGTTGTTTTTCTTTTGGATTTATAAAGAACGGAACATTTTGTTTTGGTGGAATAGCACTTAAACGCTCAAATGTTCTTGAGGCATGCAGTTAAGTTTTTTGCAGTGTTAAGGTGCACTTCAAGTGCGTTTTAGATTTTGCCTGCAAAAGAGTCAAAACAAACTTATTTTGTGTGAAAATGACCTATGTGTTGCTCAAAAAATCATCAAGTACTTGACATTTTCACAATAACCTTGCGACGTTGAGATTGGATAAGGTCAAAATCAAGTAAGGTTTTAGCATGTTTCCTCCATTTTTGCAATATAGATAGGACAAGTGATTTGTTGATGAATATCAGTGACGCTAAAACCTTCAAGCGCCTTTATTACTTCCTTTACTTTAAGTGGCCACCAACATTTTTAATCAGTCGTGTACAGAACGCAAAACTCTGCGGCTCGTCTACTGAGTAGTTATTACAACAAGCATGATGATATGCATGACCAAATTACAACTATTCGCTATTTTGAAGTAACTAGCCTCTAGTAAGTCATCGTATTATTTATAATGTTCAGTGGGTTAGCACGGGCCTACCTTAAAGATTTGCTACAAACATCTGTATGTTAAGGTCGTTACATTGTATCTGGCCAAAGACACTGGACAAGTTTAATATGACTTAAGACGGAATCCACCAGGAAATTGAGTAATTTTAATTTTCAGTGGACAAAAGCCTTGTACCAGAAAAATTCAAAGCATATTGCATTCTTTTTCATATTTTTCAAGGGCTAATAAGATGTAATTAGTCAGATCATCTTTAATAACACCAAAGAAAATTTCTTATGGCAGCCTGAGAAAATGAATGTCAAATTTCACAAAAATTACATTTTACACATGAAATTTTCAGAATTTTACTTATGTTTTCACAATTCTTGTGAAATGTGACATTCATCATCTCGGGCTCTTATGAGAAATTTTCTTTGGTGTTATTACAGATGACTAATTACATCATTAGCCCTTGAAAAATGTAAAAGAGAATGCAATATTCTTTAAATTATTCTGGTACAAGGTTTTTGTCCACTGAAAAGTAAAATTAAAAAAAAATTCCTGGTGGATTCCATCTTAAAATTTTGTTAGCTTGCAAAGTTTGTGGTACGTCATATCCAGGCGTTGCAGGTAGCGAGGTTGATATACGCCAGGAAAATGAATGAAAAAGAAAACTTAAAAATTTTACAATAGGAGCTAGAGATGAAAGAACAGAAGTAAAAATAGTGCAAATCATAATAAACAGTAAGCAGAAAAAAAGTAATTAGTTTTACGCTGTTTCCTTACAGGCAACAACAGCGCAATATGCTTGAAAATAATTAAATAATGATTATCAGTACATGGATTATATTTACCAGAAGATGACTAGTTTTTCTCTTGTAGCACCCATGCTGCGGAACTCAGTTCCAGACTACATTCAAAGGTCGGAGTGCTTTCTTAACCAAATTTAGAACAGCGATTAGTAAACGTCTTTTCAAACACGTATACACCGTATTCACAAATGGCGGACACGCGGGAAAAAACTGGTGCCTAGTCATGAAAGCGAGGCGTTGGAGGATAAACAAAAATTGCAAATGAAGACTTTCAGTGAACTTGCAGAGTGTTTAGCACGGATTCCACCTAAAATAACTTTCTACGGACTTCTTTATAAATACAATTACGTGGGATGTCTTCTGCTTTTAATGTTTAGTAGCGATTTGCTGTTTGCAATCAAAAGGGACGCGTATATCTTCAAGGAAACAGAATGATTTTGTAGGTTTCCGAAGCATCAGAAGCTTGACAAGTGGACGATGGCTGGAGAAAAGCGGCAAACATGTTGACCCAAACTTCACTTTGAAACCGAGTACGAAAGCCAGCTCACTGCAATTCGGTGAAACAGAAATATAAACAAATCTTGGTGGCAAGAAAAAAAGAAATAAGCGACAGATGTATGGCCTACTTGCAACTGTTAACGCAAGAGACGTCTGCCGTTGAACAAAACAATTCAAGTCGAGATGGAAAAAAGGAAGACAGGAAAGAAGAGGTGACTGAGGTTTCGATGAAGTTATGTTTGGTTTTTGTTTGCCAGGACGTTATTCTCTGGTCTTTATCAATGAAGAACATCAATTAGACAGCGGGGTTGACCTTTTTTTTAAGCGGTTTTTCGGTAATTTATTTTTAATGTGCGGAAGCGATCGAGAGGAGTACGCTCAAAATTTCAACTTGTTACTCGGCAGACTCGGTAAGCCGGCCACATATCATTTCAGCGAGTAATTTCGTATTTCTTACCTTTGGCTGTTAAGAGTTTTAACTTTATGTTTCATAATATTTTAAAGTTGAAGAATACATAAATAAATAAAATGATGGTCTTCTTAAACTGATCCAGACTCGAATTCAATTATTCGAAACAGAAGCTTGCCGTGTTCAGTCCTGACAAAAACATTGCCTTAAAATTTTAACCTAGTAAAATGTAAGCTTTATACCACTTTTTTACCAAGAGCTCTCTGAGATAATGCCCTAAAAGAAACCAGGCAAATAGCAAGCCATAAGATTCACAAACTACAGCTTCTAATTTTGATAAAATTATTTTTAATTGTTTCGCAATGACAAAGAAATCATGAGATGTTTGCTAAGCTCTGCCAACGTACCTCTAACAATTCCCTCCAAAGCGACGGAATTTATCTAATCCAATACAGAATTGTAGTGATCTGGCTTTCGTATTCGGTTTCAGTGTGAAGTTGGGGCCAACATGTTTGCCGCTTTTCTCCAGCGATCGCCTACTCTTCGAGCTTCTGATCGATGCTTCGGAAACCTACAAAATCATCCTGTTTCCTTGAAGATATACGCGTCCCTTTTGATTGCAAACAGCAAATAGCTACTAAACATTAAAAGCAGAAGACATCCCACGTAATTGTATTTAAAAAGAAGTCCGTAAAAAGTTATTTTAGGTGGAATCCGTGCTAAACACTCTGCAAGTTCACTGAAAGTCTTCATTTGCAATTTTTGTTTATCCTCCAACGCCTCGCTTTCATGACTAGGCACCAGTTTTTCCCGCGTGTCCGCCATTTGTGAATACGGTGTATACGCCGACTTAAGTAACCGGCCAATACTGCGGCTCCTCGCATCTCACCTCAAGGGTGTTTCGCCTCTTCCCACAAAACGTCCCTTGAGCGATGAGAGACGACTGTATTCACAGGCTAGCCGATTAGATTTTTTATCTAAGCTTGTGGAAACTGAATGTACTAAGATCTATTAATCATTGACTATTAATCGTATGTGCAAGAATCATCAATCATTGTGATGGAGGCAGATAAATGGTAAATGTATGCTTTGTATAGATGCTGTCGTCGCCAATATTAGGAATAAGTTTTTATTAGTATCTTAATATTTTCGCTTAATAGTTTTATGGAAAATCTGCAGACATAAAAGAGTGATTACAGTTTATAGAATATTAAATAGATACAGATACTTAGTATGTAACCAAATCAGTGGATAGTAATTTTCGCGCGTCTCGATTAGCCTTACCATCCAGGCTAGTTTTAGAGGGATTTGTATGGAGTCATCAGAGCATAACGGTGCTTATATTTCCCCACCAATTGGCAATGACAGTCTGATTTATTACAAGTGGATTAAGTGCAAACCTACCCCATAATTTCACAAATGTAGTTTTTGTGACGTCATCACTTCTCTATCTTTGGCGTCCCGTTTCGCGACAGTTTCGGAAGATGAAATTTTAGCGAGAAAAGAAGCAGAACAATCGTGAAAATGCACTCGACAGATCCCCGAAACTGCCGAATAAAACGTGAACCAAGCTCTTACTAAGTGACGTCTTTTATTTACAAAAATCACATTTCATTTTTATCGCACTGATTTGGTAATTACCACAACTACAGCTATCCCCCTCAAGGTCGATTAACTGGTGTGAATTAATTACAAGTAGTTGCCCCCGCAGGGATTTCGCCCAGAAAGCGAAATCCCGAGGAAGCATCCTAGTAGCTCGCGCCAAAAAATAGACTAGTAGTTTCCAATGGAAAGTGAAGTGCTGCGAATAAAACATGGCATTTCAAATGATTTGAATCAGTTGCAGTTTATTTCGACTGTTGATATTTGACATTAACAGTGTCAAGTAACTGTGCATGTAACGTAACACGACACGAAGGCGATCGATAAAAACTGAACTTTGAACCAAAATAAATGTTTGTATCAAGCTACATTGCATGAAAGTCCGTGAGAATAAATCAGCGTATTGTTTGTCTGAAACCTGTCCACATTAAGATTAAGGGCACGCGAGCGATGGAGTGAGTGAAAGAGTAGACTGCAAAACAGTCGGGTTTTTTCTTAAAATCGGTTTAGAGTAGAGGAAAAGCAGCGTGAGGGCCTCACACGAGTGGATCAACGACTAGCTTATCACTAGCAGAACGATGAACGATTGCAGGAACTCGCCGAGAATTAAATTCTGTGCTGATGTATTGCCTGCTCACAGATGTCCTTCCCATGGTAAAGTTTTTTTTAAGTATTACTAGAACGCGCGAGCGTGAAGTAGTCAAACCTGTTAATTTCTTAGGCTTACTTTCCGGCTAATAAACTGCATGTAAAAGGTGAAAGAGAAATAGCGGAAAATTCCAACTTCGGATGAAATATTTTCCTATGGTTTAGAAAAAAATATTCTCGAAACACTGAGAATGTTTGATCAAAGCTATGTAAATCGAACTGAATTGGTGCAGGGAACCTTGGGTTTCCTGTTTTTATCTCACCCATTGTATGGAATATGTGTAAAAATCTTCATGATGAATCGGTATATTTCAACCGGTGGAGGTAAAAAGAGGAATGAGTTTGCGGAATGGCATGTGGCATGGCTTGCGGAATGACATAATCATGCAGAATGTAATATATGGAAAATGGCCCAAAGAAATAAATTAAACAGGAAAGCACGCGCGCGTGTTTGCGCGCCTGTTTTTCCTTTTTTTGGCGCCAATTTGAGTGAGCAACCGCTTTGCCGGTCCATTTATTACTGCTGGCTCAAACCAAGAAGGTAGAACGGAAAGAAGCGGTAAGCCTCCTGCATTAATGTCTATGTAATACTTAATTAATACTTAATTCATTTTTGGTGTTTTCGACAATACTCACGGTCTCTCCTTCTGCCTACTATTCTAGTATAGTCAATGTCAAAACACTAGAGGGAAAACAACGCTCGTTGAACGTGAAGTTGGGTTAGCTACAATTCTAAGGATTATTGTGAATACGGTGGACGAATTAGGCCATATTTGAGACTAAATGAACGCCTTGAGTCCAACATTAATCTGTAATCCAGAAATCTAGTGAAGCGAACTGCTCTCCGTCTCGTTTCGGCCTTTCCGCGGCTCCGCACCTTCCTTGTTTCCGGTAAGTGTGTGCGTTTGATCGTGAAAAAATGCTAAAACGGTAGTGGGAAAAAAGAAAAAAAGACACAGTCACACCCTGTTGCCAGGATTCCAACTCGCCCTTCTCCGCCAGCCGTTAGCTTCGCTTGCCGGGAACTTAACCACGCAGCCAAGGAAACAAAATACAAGCCATTTGATCTCTGAATCAAGTTATGTCACGATCACGTAACCCACCTCCTGAAAAAGAAACACTTCTCACATGCCTTTCAAATACAAATATAGGTAAAAGGAAACTGTTAAGTTAATCGTGCAGACATCTTTTGCAGAAAAAAAAATAAAGTATAAGGTCGTATAAGTGAGCGTAACCTTCCAGAACATCTATTCTTCAACGATGGCCGACTTTCGTGATGTAGCCAGTATCGGTGCTGCCATGCACCCCGACTAATAAAGGCAAGAAGAATCTTTGTGGCTGTGCGGAAAAGGCTAATCGACAATGAGCTTTCGTGGCTTTTTGATTCTCATCGTATGTCGCACCCGCAACATTAAAATAGCGGCTGCGTTTGCAAATTGATTGGCGCCAAAAAAGGGTTCACTTCTCAGTTTAATTTATTTCTTTAGGTCATTCTGCGTTAATATTACATTCCGCGTCATTCCGCAAGCCATGCCACTACCATTCTGCAAACTCATTCCTCCTTTTACCCTCACCGATTTGCAGCTACACAACGACCATGAATACTATTGATCGCCAACATACAGAGCGCGGGCGGCTGTAGTGTCAACTATTACTACTGTATTTATTTGCAAAAGGTGTGATCTTGTAATCAAGCGGTCCCTCTGAGTGATTTGTGTGTTCAAAGGCTTCGATCTCGGATTCTATTAGCCGCTTGCAGGAGTTGGGTGTGTTTGGGGAATAGACCTTATTCACGATACTCGCCATCTTTGCTCGCGCTTTAGGATTCATGGGATAAAAGCCATGTCACGGGGAATCTCATGAGGCAAACAAGTCTTAAAAGTTGCCAATACTAGTACTTGCGGTCAAGTTTGTCTATCCTCTCAAAACGAAACAACAATCTAGTTGTCTTGCAAAATTGCAAAATGTACACTTCAAGTTTCGACAAATTTCACGTCATTATTGCTTGCTGTGAGGGCATTTACAGTCGCTACTGCACTCAAAAAACAAACAACGATCACTTACCCAAAATTTGCCATTATCGTCTTAAAGATATAAAGTTAATTCTTCATTTTCTGTTGTCTAGAATAAACAACTCGACCGCGATTTCTTGTATTGGCAAATTTTATCACTTTTCTGCCCCCTGGTAAACCACGTGGCATTGCTTTTTTCCCATCAGTCCTTAACCGCGTTCAAAGAAGGCGGTTATAGTGAATAAGGTCTATTCATTACCGTTACGTTGTTACTGTTTAAGGGCCCCTCTAGGGGAATTTGCACAACGTAGTGCAATAATGTTTCATAGGCTTACATCGGGTATTTTGTTACTCCCTTTACTGGAGGCTGCTTGTTTTGCCTGATGACATCCGTATTAAACTTGTACTGCTTAATTTTTCAATCGAATTCAAGTGTTTTCATCTTATTACGTAATTATTGACGCTGAAGCGTTTTTCTATTTTGCACTGTAATTGATAAAGGTCTAAGACCGACACATTTTATTGTTATTTTTTACTTTTTAAGCCTTTTTAATGCCAGACATTGTCCGTCCTTGAACTTTCTTTACTTGGCACTTCCAAATTTTTCGGGGATAGAGATTAATTTCCTATGTGTTCCTCAGTGGTCGATCCTCGGACTGATACGACTTTGTTATACATAAATGACTTTCACCATTTTTCTTTTTTCATTATTACTTTTATCTTTTTGCTTTTCAACACTATCTTATTCTTTAAACATAAAAATCTCTCCCCTCGTCAGACTAGAATCAATCGAGCTACCTTGCTAGTAGAGGTTTCGTTCCGGCATGACGACTTTTAGCTTGTACGAAGTCGATTCATGTCGCTAACATTTGCGTGGCCGGGCTTCTTTTGTTTACGACTTCGCAAAATATACGGAAATGAATCTCTGCTGGTAAGGTAATGATGAGCCTTCTAGTAATATCAATTCCTGTCTCGGTGCTAATACTTTCTCTTAAGGTACAAAACTAGACCAAGTGACTAGTTTTGTAATTTTTCAACCCCCTTCTCAAGAAAGATAACTAACTATCGATTTCCAAATAACATCAAATGGAAAAAATTGAACTATAAAAGTGATTGAAATCTAAACTTGAAACCTAAAATTGCTTGTATTACAAAGAAAATTCCAAGCGAAGTGTTGGTATTTTATCTGAGCAAAGTCATTATATGTAAAACTAGACGCATAACTACGTGTACTTGGGCTTCTGCTTTGAAAATACAATTTGTTTTTGTAAGTAACGCGGCACCCTAGTAAGGCTAACTGACCATGAGATGCCTTCGAACGGCCGCAAACTTTGTGGGTAATGAAAAAGGTATACTTGAAATGTTGAATTTCGCGTGCTGTATATTTTTTGCATAACCTTACATAATAATTATATGCGTTGCATAGCGAGATCGGGCTCCTGTACCAAGGAATCGTTGTATACATTTCCAGTTATCACAAACAATCGAAATAACAACATTAACATCGGCATATTTCTTGTGCTTGACTACTGCATATGCGATAACAGTAATTGTAGGGATCATGATCAAAAAAAGGAAAGATAAGATAATAAATCAATAAGAAAAGAAATTAAAAGCAAGAATACAGTTACCCAAGAGCTAACTGAAGTATAATTTCGTTGTTTGTCTTGGTTGTTTCTTCTTTCGACAGAATAAGCATTCGTATATCTTATTAGACAATGGCAGTGCCTAGATTGGTCAGCCGCTCCTGTTGGGAGCACTGCGTTTGGAGTGGCTCAGCAGGCCGATTGTTGCTTTTCAGTCTCGTCCACTGGTGTTACAAACGAAGTTGGACTGTGGATCAGTCTTGAGTCTGCTGCTTTTGCTATAAGTTGTCTCCTACCCAAGGTTCAACTGGTTTCTCGTCACTCTTAAACCCTCCTCGAACAGTGCGGTCATCTGCATGCAACCAGTTCCTTGCCCGGCCGTCTGGATCAATACCTATCAGTTTTAAGTCGCGCTTACAGTTGTCCTTAAAGAGCAGTGCTAAAGGGCCTGCTAGGTTGTATATTGTGGCCAGTGCACAACTTATGATGTCCTTTGGTATGCGCCGTGCTCCATTAGGTGCCCTGACCCAGAAATGGCAAGCGGTGCTTGCCTAGAATGAGATGCACAGTCAGGGACAAGCTTGTTCCGACACAGAGACTTTAGTGACTTTCTCTCGCCATGAAGTGACAGCTTTCCAGGCAGTTCTCCAGCCTCGCATACGCGGCCTAGGATTTACTACCATACATTAGGATACTGAGGACACACGCCTTAAACGGCTTGATTTCGGCAACGAAGGTCAGTTATCCCACGCTCTCTTACTCAATCCGGACATTATGCTAGAAGCTTTAGCGATACGCTGGTCAATTTTGTTGCCAAGGGACAGGTTGGGGACAGGATAGTCTAGCCAGATAGGTGTCGTTATCAGAGAGCTCGAGCACTATTAAAAGCTGATTCTGATTGATTGAGATGCAAGGCCTGACCGATGACGATGGTTCTCGTAATGCTGACAGTCCACCAGAACTCTCAGCAGGCATGGGCAAACTGGTAGATCAATTGCTTAAGTAGCTCCTCCGTGTGCGAGCTCAGGACTGCATCGTCAGCGAGAATATTTCCTTATCAGGACAGTGCTGACCAGTTGGTCTTAGCCTTAGGGCGCGCCGTGTTGAAAAACTTCCAGTCACTTCTCGTATGTAGCAGAATGCCCCGTGTAGAGTGTTTGAAGGCGAAGTTCAGTAGCGCAAAAGAAAAAGGCAATAAAAGTTGGAGCAAGGACCCAGATTCGTTCTACAGTCCCCGTTCTGAACGGACTGTAAAGGGTTCGCGGATGATTTCCCATCGTAGCTGGTCACACCCTGCTCATCTTCGTGGAAAGAGGTTACGATTTTTAGCAAATTTCGAGGGCAGCCAATCTTCGTCGACAGTTAAAACAGTGATCTTTACTGCTCACAAGGTCAAAAGCCAATCTTCGATCGATGAAACCAATGTGTAAAGGTATCTACTGTGCTCGACATGTCACCTGGCGCTTACTTAGAAAGACGATTCAGAGCTGATAGATGTTATCAGCAAGGACTTGGAGTTGAGATAGGTGTGGCCATAGTGTTCAGCAGGAAGACCGTACCCTGCATGGTAGTTGAATTGTTGCAGTCCCTGCGCTCACCACTACGATCCTGGCCCAACGCATGTCCTGAGGTACCTTGCCTTCTGCCCAGCAGAAGCACAAGAGATTTTGGAATAGAGTGGCACTGACTTTACGTATTTGATGATCTCAGTGTCACTAGGGAATCAATGGCTTTACTGTTGAATGAGTTCTTCCACTGTGGGAGAAAGCGATTCGTGACAGAAAAAGGCCCTTTAACGTCTTTAAACCCGGGCCAATATCCTAGCACAAGTTCTCCAGAGTGATTTTCTTACATTATTTTCCTTACAGAATTAGTTGAGAGGATCTGACGAAAAGATCAAAGTATTTTCCTCTAGGTGATCGTTGATCAAAGCGTTTTCCTTTGGTGATCATTTATTTTCATAACCTTTTCTCTTTAATGTATTGTTTAATTGATGGTGTTAAGAAATAAATTGATGTTGGGAATTCAAGGGTGAAAACCTCGGGCATTCCATTGGAAGCCCGAAAAATACAGTGAAATCTTTATCAAGCGAACACCCTCTATCAAGCGGACGGTAGTCAAAGTCCCAAAAGTTATTTTCCTTATTTATTGTAAACGAAACTTTTATTACGCGGACACTGTAAACAGGTTAACAGACACATTAAATTAGACTCCTCTACCCCACATGCCATCCCCAAATTCGTTTGTTTGTTTGTTTTTTTTCCAAAAACGTGACTTGACAAATGATGTATTTATTTATTGCAACTTAATATTAAGGAGTATATCATTAACTTCATTACAGTGGAACCTGTATTCAGGGACTCCCTTGGGACCAAGGCAAGTGTCCCCTGTGTGGAGGTTGGGTTGAGGTTTGGTTAACCAAAAAATAAAATATATATTTTTTATCATTCTGCCTCGCAATCTGTTGCAGTCATTATGTATAAACAACCATGATTAACTTATCTCTGCGATATGTACAAGTGCAGTACATCGACTGAAGTGAGATTGTTCGTGTTGTGAAAGCTGTCATTATAATGATCAGTGTACACTTAAAGATATCAATCCTTTTTGTGGATAGACTACGAGTAGTCCCCCATTTTTCCTCGGGGATAGTAGAGCGAGCGAAACGCGAGCGCGCGTGAAAATCTCCCCACGCGAGAAAAGGCGACACGCGGCGGGTCGCCTTTTCTCGCGTCGGGTGATTTTCACGCGCGCTCGCGTTTCGCTCGCTCTACTATCCCTGAGGAAAAATGGGGGACTACTCGTAGTCTATTTTGTGGACAGTCACGTTTTGAGTGCTAAGTTGCTCCCTAAATAGAGGTTAAACCCGGGTTTCGGGACCCAGAAAAAGTGTCCCAGAAAAAGATGGTGTGAACATTTTTCCGGGACCAAATTCTTTGGCCCCTAAATAGAGGTGTCTCTGGAACAGAGGTGCCCTAACGGAGAGGTTCTACTATACAGTCGAACCTCTGTGTGCGACCACCTCTCGTAAGCGACCACCGATCCAGAACACCAAAGTTTTCCCAGTCAAAGCCTTACAGTTGGAACCTCCAGAGAACGACCAACCAGCTGTAAGCGACCGCGACCACTTTTTGGGCCAGACGGTTAACGATTTTCCATTGTTTCAACCTCTTGTAAGCGACCACTTGAAGGATTCTCTAATCTCTATTATCGCTGCGTACACTTTGTTACTTAGAATATACGACGAACTTCAGTGACAACATGGAACTTCACATCTCCTGACTTAGACATTGCATGCAATAAATTACCTTCCTTAAAGTAGACGTGCCTGCACCTCTTCTCAGAAGAGGCCCCCAGTGGTTCGATTCTTGTAAACGACCACCTCCCGTAAGCGACCACTCAGTCTTATCATTTTGCATGGTCGCTTACGGGAGGTTCGACTGTATTTAACTTGTTATCTACTCTCTTATTATTTTTCGACTTTTTCGAGTGTCCTTGACAACCCAGAGAATGCAAAATAAACATTGAAACTATTCAGCCCGTTTAGTCCCTACTTGCCTGATCTAATCAATTTATTCTGTTGCAAACGTTTTAATTTGGCACATAAATGGTTGGTTTGCTGAATTTTGTTGTATTGCTTATTCTGTTTGTTTTTTTGCTTTTTTTGTTCAGTCGTGAGTGAGCCTTATCAAACCGTATAAACCACGGTTTCTTTAGTATTTGGTATTTTGAGAACAGACCTCTGGAGCCAGGGTATGTTAAGACTTGATTATACTAATTCGTCAATTAACAGGTCACTTACGTTGCGCCCGACGGTAGAAAAGGACCGAGCGGAAGCAGTATGTTGTGTTGTGGGACCAAGCAAGAGCTCGTGCGAAGTATAGGGCAGGTTGGTAGAGTAAGTGTGGAGAACTGACGCGCAACAGAGCGCGAAGAGATGAGGTGAATCGTTGTATAGTTGAACCCTACAAAAGTGCTGCTATGGCTTTGGCTGCTTTTTTTTTTGTCTTTCAAAGTCAAAACGGTCAAAAAGCTGAAAAATGGTACCAAATACCTAAAACTATGTACTGGACAATTCCAGGGTAGTCAGGCCCTGTTTACAAGGAGGGAGGGTAACGGCTACCCTATCACCCGGGTCAACTTTACCAGCTTTACTGACGTGTTTCGTCATGTGTCACATTCTTTGTAACGTTCAAGATTTCAAATAAAACTTGAAGTTCCGTATGGAAAACACGTTAAATTCACGAAAAAAGGGGGCGAAATATTATCATCGTTTACAGAAAATACCTTATATTGTTCAGATGTTATAACTTACGGAGGAAAGTTGTCCCGGGTAGGTGAGTTATCCATAGCAGAGCGTTTACAAGGCAGGTAGAAAAACCCTAGTGCCAGGGTAGGCCCTAAGATGGTGGATCACTTCTCGAGTTTCTCGGTTTTGCTTCATTACCGCGGCAGGATTAGCTCAGTCGGTAGAGCGCTTGACTACAGAGCGGGAAGTCGTGGGTTCGATTCCCGGGGCCGGACCAATACTCAGGGTCTTAAAATAACTGAGAAATGAAGGTACTTCATTTGCCCTGCAGGCGGCTGGACCTTCGCGTGGCTCGGATGACCACGTAAAATGGCGGTCCCGTCTCCAGTAGAAGACGTAAAATGTAGTGTCCCCAGTTAGCACTTTCGTGCTAAATACATTGACACTCAAATAAAAAGCGCAAGCGTATAACAGAAACTTTCGGAGCATGAGATCGATTGAATTTCTGCCAAATGAAATTCCCGCCGTTT
This sequence comes from Porites lutea, assembly GCF_958299795.1. Lineage (NCBI taxonomy): Eukaryota > Metazoa > Cnidaria > Anthozoa > Scleractinia > Poritidae > Porites > Porites lutea. The sequence goes on along the minus strand of NC_133212.1, from coordinate 3,525,189 downwards.
GAGTGGATACGAATTAGCCGGAAATGAAATATTCATGCGGCACGGGAGCTGTGGGGACTGGGGCGGTTTCAGTTGAAGTGCAGTATGGGTAGAATGGAGTGCTGCAAAATAGATGTTTATCACGTCGCAAACCATTCCAGGTTAGCCCACATTATGATCTTTTTTTTTCACATATTATTTGATTTATTAAAAGTGACAGATCGAGTTTCGCAATTTCGTTATTTTCAGTTTGTTTTCGAATAATTATTTTGAATTTACCGAGCTTTGTTGGAATACATGTGGGCTTTTCAGAGCATGAGCCATGGACCCTAACCAGATTTCCTGCCGAGTTTTTTCCCAACTGGAGTTTTTTTCCGGCAAGTTTTTCTGGCCTCCGTTTTGACAGTATTCTTTGTAAACTGTCGCTCAGCTCGGCTGTTCTACTTTATCTACCACATGTTTGAATGTAGTATAACGTACTGTTATATCTCTCGGTGCACGGCCGGAACAGCCAAAGCAAAAATGTTTTTTCGATTCATGTTGTACTGCGTAGTGGAGCCGAAATACCTTTAAAACTTAATTAGTCTTTTTTTCTCTCTTTTAGTAAACTCACGTCAAATTCAGTTGGGGGGGGGGGGGGGGGGGGAGGTAATCTCGGGGGCCGTGTTCTTGTCAGTTTGCCTTTTGCTGAGATTTGTTTTGTTGTTTATTCCCCTTCAGTCCTTCGATTATCTTACCCTCTTAAATATAAATACCCAGGTGATACCAGGAGCACTCGCTACTCTTGAATCAAGAATACGATGATTCTTTCCCTTTTTGGCGAAGGATGGTAAGGGCTGGGAGCAGGGGGATAGGGGTGAGAGGAAGGAGAAGGGGGCGCAAAGCCTTAATGTCGATAAAGTGGTTGGCGGTGACTCTTTTGAGTTTCGCGCTTGCAGACACTCAGCGCAGCCGATATCCACAACGCCCCTTGGATCGAGCCTGCGCAGAAGCCTAAGGAGGCAATCTTTAAGAGATTAATAAATTATACGTTGTTTCAATCTTTATCGTGTGCGACCAGCGCTTTTGTGAGGTGCATGCAACTTAATCGTAATGAAGTGGTTGTGGTTCTTTCTATAAGACTAGTTTTTGAGTCCCTTGCTTGCAAGGAAGGCATCCTGGTTGGGCTCTCGGCCAAGAAAGTTCTTAAGCATGTCAGAGGCATCCTAAAAAAGAAATAGGACATTTAGAAGAAAAGCCGGGAGGAAAGGCGAAAGGGAAAAGGGAATGCGGGCACGCGAAAGAACGAGGGAGTTCCCTTTCTCCCCCCGTGATCTCACACGCTAGAATTTCCCCTTCCCTTCCCCCTTTAAGCGCCTGTCATGCAGGGGAAAGGGAAGAGGGAATGCGGGCACGCGAGAGCACGAGGGAGTTCTCTTTTCTCCCCCCCGTGATCTCGCACGCCCGAATTTCCCTTTCCGTTCCCCTTCAAACGCCTGCCACACAGGCTAAAGAAAAAATATCAAAACAATTGAGGGAATCCTCGTAATTGAACCAATAATTATGTATCTTCAACACGTTATATAAGCATCCGAGTACACGATTGACCCCCCATTGCGGGATAAGCTTGCTTTACGCAATTGTGTCAATTTTAGCTTTCTTCCTTTAATCTGAGGAAGTATTTGAGGGCACTTACCAAAAAAGCTGAAGTGGACGGCAGGACAAATCACTTTGAAACTTAAATAAGAGTCCTTCCTCTAATTTTTCGCTAAAACCCATCACTGCCGTTCATACTATTTAAGAAGAACAGACTAATCCGGCTGGGGTGTCCGAGCGGTCATTTCTAACAAATGGTAATTGTTGGTACCCCCCACCATTCCCCGACCACGCACCTCACCACTCCCCGACCACGAGATTCTATTTTCTGGCGTCTTATAAGACCGATTGTTTGAACAAAGTCAAACTTTGACCGCGATTTAGAGCAACCATCGGAGTCTACATGGGTTTTTATCGAGGAAGCATAACTGAAGCTTTCAGAGTCTGGCCCAGGTTGTTCAAACGTTGGATAGCGCTATCCACTGGATAAATCGCTATCCAACTGATAAGTATTAGGGAAACCATTTGCGCTATCCACTGGATAGAGATTTAACCAGTGGACAGCGTTATCATCCTTTTGAACAACTGGCGGCTGTTCAAACGGTTGTTCAAACGTTCGAGAGTACTATCCACCGGATAAATCACTATCCAACGGGTAAGTATTACGGAAATCAATTACGCTATCCACTGGGGCCGGTGGATAGCGCTATCCAACGTTTGAACAACCGGGGCCTGGAGCCAGGTCGTTAAGCCTCTTATGCAGATAAACGCGATGTTGTTATCGATCATCCGTTTAAGTCCGTTTTAACAAACGGCCCTACTAACGTCAAGTGGATATTACGTAATTTTTGTCCATTAGTTCACGCCAGGTTTTCAGAGTGTTTTTTTTTTTAATCTTCACGTTGTAGAAGAACCGATCTTAACTCACCAATGTTCCGCCAGGCTGCAAGATGAACTTTCTGTAGTCCAGTCCAACTATAGGATTCATTATTCCTTCTTTTTTAAACCGGGTGTGGAACATGTCCATCGAGAAAACTTCACTCCACTGTCAAACAGAACAAGTTTGAAAATGTTATAAGTCGAAATATCGCGTTACTGATAAGTCAATCTCGAGGTTTAAGTCGGGAACGCTTAACACTTGCCCCCCCCCCCCTCCCCCCTATTTTTCTGTCGATCACTTAAGAGAGAGGAAACAGTTACCAACAATTCGAAAGTCGTAAAAATTATTGCGGCAAAAGACGTTTGGAAATCATATCCAGAAGTTCCAAAGAATCGATAGGATCCCACGCTTTAATTGACAGAAACAAAATATGTCTTAGTTGGTATGCAAATCCTAAGCTATCATGAAATATTTTTCGCACTCCAACTGAAATCAACTTCACGTTGATGGCATTGCCTTCCTAGATACAGCAAGAATTGAAAATTTTCTTCCCAGATAATCTTACCAGATATCCGTAGTATTGTGCATAATCTTACCAGATATCTGTAGTACTGTGAATAATCTTACCAGATATCCGTAGTATTGTGCATCATATCCTCCAGCGAGATGACCAAATGAGGCAGGCATGTTGGTTCCTGGAAATTTAATTGTACGTCAGTTGTTTGAGATGAATGCAATCCTCTCCACAAAGCCAAGTCAGCCTTCACTATAGAGAACCTAGGAGACTTGACTCTTCCCTCTACGCCTGTGAAATGTTAACGCGGGTGTTGAACTAATTAACCTGTTTAGAAGTGTGACTTGATGCTCGCATTCCAAGATTACTCGCCGGCAAAAATATTACAACAAACTGACACCTCTCTAAACCGGACAACATTTTACCGTTTTTCAATCATTCTTAGCGATTCTCCATAAGGCGGACAACTTATCCTACTTACGCTGATATGCTTCCCAACAACAAACTAAAACTGAGCAGATGTCAAGACTGATTGGAATTTCTTCTTTTAAATCGCGGACCAGAACAAAAGCAGAAACGGTATATTGAAAAACAAACAGATAGTTACGAGACTTTTTAAGCTTCTAAACCACTTTAAGTCCCAAGTGATCAACAACATTTTATTTCTTACTTTATAATACGTAATCATAAGATTGGAGTATATTAATTAATAAAATCATCCCCTGAGGTGAAATGCTTTGATCTTCAAACAAATTCTCTCCACCACTTCTTTAAGGTAATGTATAAAGATCGGTCTAGAGAATTTGTTTGTGGATATTGGGGTTTATAAAGGGTTAAGCACTAACGCCTCTTGCGATTCAGGAGCACCAACCAACCTGGAGTGGATGGGATACGAAGAATTTCGCTTGAGAGCTTAGAAAAGATCTCTGCAGTGTTAGCCTGTTCACACAAAAAAGGTGATAAAATTATTAGACTGGTTAAACTGGTTTAAGTGCAGTTCTATTCATGGTGTAAAATGGGAAGTAATTGGATCGAGATCAAGGCACAAAAACAACAGGATTGATAACCACTTAATACCAAAAGCTTCAAAAACGTTTGGAACCTTTTACGTTTGTCACGGTCGAAACTTGTTTACCTCATAAAGCTGTCTGCTGTTATTCGCGAGTCGACCAGGTAGTTAGGAAACACAAAAACACGATGGCTAGAACTTACTTAAACCCGAAGGAAAAAACGTATTTATAATTAAGTGTTTATCACAGATATTAAATTTTACAAAAGTTGATTTAATTTAATGTTTTGCCGGTGTGAATGGGGCCTTCATATTAGCATATTACTCAGCCGTTCTCTACAAATTAAAACACAACGTCAAATGTGCAAGTTGTTGTGAACTTTTAAAATCTTCCTACGAATTCACACCTCCGATTATTCAGCCTTACAAGAAAAAATTAATGGGAAACAATTCTTTTTTCAAGTGACGTTTTCCTTGCGGCCCTCGCCTTTGTAGTTGATAGCGTTCCTAATGACTAAGGTAACATACAGCTGCAGATACACTAGGCAAGAGATAAATGACTGGTTTATAAGAATCCTACTAAGAATACAGGACAAATCAAGAAGAACTTTACCTTGGCTTGAGTATGAATCGTTTGATCAAATGTCGCTAGTAGAATCTAGAGAGGAAGAAAGCGGAGCAGGTTTTTGAGTCACAGAGGAACGTGTAATGAGCAAACATTGAGTTGCGTACATTGTTGTTCTTATCTGTTCAAGATGGTTCTAACCCTTAAGACTGATTTAATCGGGCCTGAGGAGTTACATTTTAAACCTATTAAGTTGCTGAGTAGCATTTTCCTGTGGTGCTGTTTCTTCTGATGTAAAAATGTTTTTGTTTATCATTCCGTACAAGGTGGTTCTAAATACAGTGTCTGTGAATAAAAAACCCTAAGTGTAACCATTCAAATGAAAGCTACTGGGCAGTACTTTCCCGTGGTACTGTTTCTTATGCTGTACGAAGTTGTTCTCATAGCCATTCAAATGAAATCCACTGAGCAGTACTTTCCTGTGGTACTGTTTATTATGCTGTACACGGTGGTTCCTATAGCCATTCAAATGAAAGCTACCGAGCTGTACTTTCCTGTGGTACTGTTTACTATGCTGTACAAGGTGGTTTTTATAGCCAATCAAATGAGAGCTATTGAGCAGTACTTTCCTGTGGTACTGTTTATTATGGTGTAACAGGTGGTTCTAACTTTAAGAGTATAAAAGTGTAGCGACTCAAGTGAGAGCTACTGAGCGGTAGTGAGCGGTACTTTCTGCGTGGTAATGTGCGACATGCGCTGTACAATGAACTTACTTCCGAGCGTGGAAAAGGAGAATGCAGAGGATTGGCTTTTCAGCTGACATGAAAACAACAACGAGATTAAAATCGAGGGACTGTTTTCTTACTTGTCGCAGATTGAAAACTCCCGTATTAGCATTACGTGACGCTATGAGCTTCTCAAGCATTTCATCAGTAAGAGCACTAGAATCTGCAACAGAAAAATTGTAACGACATTTATAAAACTATTAGCGAGGGCAACTACAGTAAAAAACCGCGAGTAAGAACCTCCATTCTCTCCTAAGTTAGCCTAAATAGGTTCTTACATAAATGGTAATTAGCACAAATTTAGACTATTTACGTTCTTAGATAGGTTCACATTTTCAGAAGGAAAAAAATACGTTGTAGCTAAGAGTATTATTCAGTAAAATTCAGCTTCTTCCTCATTTAAATTCCGCATACCAATACATTGAAGTTGAAGTGATAAGGCACCTCCAAAGAGAATCCTGAATATTGACTTATCTTATTTGCCCATGTGTACAGAATTCTTTCAAATAGATTTCAGAAAGTAAGAACCTGTTTCAAATATTAGGCTAAACAGGTTCTTACATAGGGAGGGCCTAACTGGCCAATTTTAACCCAACAGGTTCTTTCTTGCGGGTTTTTACTGTATTCTGGTGCAAAAAGAAAGTAATCCTCTGTAAGAAGAAAACTCTGCTCTCTTCTGTATATTGTATTCAGACTCACTGAATTATCGCACCTTTGTAATGGGCTGACATGCGATGAAGAGGTTCTTTCTCCCAGCACCAGTTTTCCAACATTTGAGAAGGGGCTTCGACAAAGTCTCTTTCCACATGAGTTCCACTGTAACAACGAAACATTGTCAAGATTAAACCGTGCGAAGATCACACAAACACAAAGAACCCATTGTTTGCTGCACAAAGTAACTAGTATGTTAGCCTCACTAAAAATTAAAAAGATCTGTTTCAGCCCCCAAGTGCCAATTCAGCCCTACAACCAAAGTCTGATTCAGCCCCTACTGGAGCCATTTGAGCACAATTTAGGCCAAAACAGCTCCATCAAAAGGCTATTCCAGCCCACACTGGGGCCCATTTCAGTCCTTGGGTCCAAGTCGGCCCTAAGTAATTGGACTGTATTGGCCCTGATTTAAGGGAACCAAATTAGACTGAAAAATAGGACTGTATTTTACTCACCGAAACGGCGGAAACAGATCTTTCTGATTTCCATTGCTCGCTTGATGAAACTTAAGCATGGGTGTTTTTGAAGGATGCAAGTTCAGTTGCCTGAACTGGGAAGTGAGTCCCTTTTCCCCTTTAATATGCATTGATGCGACAAAAATTTGTATGGATTGCTAAGTATGTCTTTACTATAATAAGGGCAAGCTACCCGAAATTATGCACAAAGCTACTGCGCAAGAGGGTAATAAGTCTACTTTCACGTTGATACACGTGGATCAAAAACGTCTTCCCTTAAGCTAGCTTATGATGCCACGTACCGTAACGTCAACTGTTGAGTACAAACACATACCACTTACCTAAACAAGGCAAAATCCGTTTTTGCACATATCTGGTGCATCACGTGACCAAATTCATGAAAGAAAGTCTCCACCTTTAAAACAGCAACAAAAAAAAAGTATTAAGAAGTAAAAAATGGTCAGATGTTTTATCACTGTTTTTACCAAACCGAGCAATTTTAGAAATTCCTCAAAAAACTCAGGTAATCCACCGTTTCAAAATCAGAAAGGGCTGACTTTTCCTTTTTCTCACCAGCATTAAACATCTTTTGAAATAAATGGCTTTTGGTTTGTATAAATATGTACATCGATGTCAACTTTTGAAAAGTAATGTTAGTAAACTGATCTCCTCGCGTTTTCCTTTGCTCGCCTGAAAACCGCAAAAAAATAACGCCTCAATCTTCGATTGAATCCACAATCCAAGACAGTCTTGGATTGTGGATTCCACGCTGTGGATTCAGGATTCTGTGTCAGTGGAACTTGGAATTCTGGATTCCACAAGCAAATATTTCCCAGATTCTGGAATCCAGACTTGCTTACATGGGGCAAGACTAGGGTGGATAAAGACAAGATGGCACAAAGTGTTTTGTCTAGCAAGACGACGGACATGTTCAGCCAAGGTTCAAGTCATAATGCTTAAATCTGTAACAAGCTTGGCGTCAGTAACTAAAGGCAAGCGATACTAAAGAGTACCTACCTCTTGGTGGGTCAGCAAAGATGGGTGGTCGGCAGTTGCTCTAGTGAAGTTAGCTACCATGGCAGCAACAGACAGCTACAAAACAACCAAAGAAAGTACATTGAACCACTATAAATTATAATGCGTTTAGTCCAAAACCAGCTGCTCCCAAATGAACCCATTTCCAAATCAAGAAACTGCAGAAAACCAGCAAGACAGACCCCCGATTTTACAGTTCAATTCTGCCATGCACGTACATGATAAAAGACCTTCTTTGCCTGACTTTGAACAACTGAAATTTACACTACGGTATGGATACATATCATGTTTGTTTCTGGTACATTTGGACCTTTCATTGTAGAGACCTCTATAATAATGACACCACGCTTTTAGACAGTTCTCTAAGTCTATACATTTCTACGGCTACAATATGGACAACACAAGTAAGAACCACTCAGTGAAACCTCTTTAATATGGATACCCTTGAATTGTCCATATTGTACGTTTACAATCCTATTCATGTATTTTGAAGTCACAAAAACGATCTTCAGACCTACCTGTCTTGTTCCATCAGCCAACAAACATCCAGGCTAAACAAATAATAAGGATAATAATAATAATAATAATAACAAAATGGTTAGTCCTTTTCTACAAAAATGTAACTATGCCACTCTTGCTCCCCAGGTTGGGTTTGGGTTCAAATTGCAGCAGACAGCATTGCATTGCCAACAACCTTGTGGAGGGTTATTTAATCTCTTATACCCCGTGATTACCATGGGCGTTTTTCTCGCCTGGCAGGATTCTTTGGCCAACCGTACATGAAAAGTCTCTGGCACCCACAGTACATCACTCGCTAAACTTCAGAATGCCTGACTCACCCAAGTCATCTCTCAGTTTCCTAATGATAAAAAACAAGAGAAGCGCAGGGGAGAGCGAGGACTGATATCAACCCTTGTGCTCCTTTTGGTCACGAGAATTATCCTAATAGAGACCACTGGGATGAGTCAGAGAATAAGCAGTCACTTTATACATCTTTAAAACTGCTCCCACAGTCTGAGATTAGAAATATTTGAGTTTTTGATCTGGAGTTGCTATCACTTTTTCCCGACTTGACTGTTACTTTACTTTAAGTTGCAAAGAAATGATCAATATGTGTTTCTATTCACCTGCAATCCGAAGCAAGCTGCATGACTGAATTTGCCTTCTCTTGGAAACAGATCGAGGTAGAAATAACCTATGACATCACCAGATGCCACATCTTTAACACTAAACTACAAATTAAGTTAAGAAGAATTTAATCAGCCAAATGACTATAAGCTCATAAAAGTGTAAGTTCATATACATGTATTACAACCCAGAAGGATTATTCTCTATATGTTTCTTAGCCTGCCTAGCATGGCGGTTTTGGTTGGGCCACAAAGTAATAAAGGCGGGTGATGGCAGAGAAACCGCGAGGAGATTGGGGCGGGTGGCATTCAGTAATGTGTCCGGCAAAACCGCCATGCTACACAGGCTATACTTTTCTGTACAGGGTATTTGTCAACAAAACTCTAAAACCCTCAAGCACCAATAATAATAATTTATTATACCAGGCCAAAAATGTTTACCTACATTTGGCAACCCTCCATTTGACAAGCTGCAGAAATCTGCATCCTTTGCCACCCTTAATCCCAAATCTCTACTTCTTGACATCTTTTGTAACCTCTTCATTCCCTAAATAAATTCATTGTGCCACATACCAGGCCAAAAAGAATTCCCCTCAACCACTTTCCCTGATGTTGCATTTCACACATTTTCCTTCACCTTTTTTTTGAATGCCATCAGTAATACGTTTTTCTCTCTTCAACATTTTTCGTGATGTTTTGAAGAGATCCCTTTTTTTTGCACAGAAATTAAAGAAGCAGTCCCGTTTATCTTTTTTTATACTTCAATATCAAACAAATTTGCGCTTACCATCTGAATGTCCTTGTGCCACACATGAGGGTTTTGAATTTCCTCAAAACGTAGACCTAATAGCTCCTACGAAAAATAGTTATTTTAAAACGATAATTCTACTGTCACAAAAAAATGTGATAATTATTTTAAAGCACATATAAGTTGCTGTATGCAGAAGAGAACACAATAACAATCTCTTTAAAATGTTATACAAAATTCAAAAGTCCAGAAAAAAAATACAAAGTACCTGATAGATATCCAGTAGGCCTATGGGGGAAAAAAGGAAGAAATATTCAATAGAGCGCATTTTTTAAAAAATTGCAGAAGTTTGAGAAAAACACCAAATCTTCTGTTAGACAGAGGTTCAGAGTGGTACAGGACACACCCTACCTCTGTCCCACTCTTCATCTTTTTCTAATTTTTCTGTGAGACTGTCAATTGGCGAGTTGAAAAGGCAGCAGAAACTGGCAAAGTAGAAACTACCTTGAGGGAATGAGCCTGTAAGTTTATCACCCTTCCCAGTTTTTGTGGTGTTTTGAGCTTGGGGATGGGGATTGACCTCAACAACAACCATAAACGTGGCAGACTATCAATAGTCTACCCCCTCCCCCTCCCCCTCCCCCCCACAACTACATCGCCTGTCATCCTGGCCTCCACAGGCACTCTGCACTCGCCCCAGATTTTCTTCGCCACATGAAACCAACAATCACTCTCCAAGCTCTCCACAATCCCAAGAGAAAAAAACTGTCAACAATCTAGGAACTACACTGCTTCAGCAATACATACCTTTGGTAACTATATGAAGAGGAAAATACTCCTTCAGCTTGTTCTGATCCACTGCGTATTTTTTCTCTTCCACCATGGTCATGTAATAGCGCATATCCCAGTAGTTGATTTTGCCATCATATTTATGCCCCAACTCTTTGCACTGCAAGAAGAAGCCACAAAAGGCAAGTGAAGTGTGAGAACTGGGGAATGAGGATGCTAGAAATAACCTCACTGGTGTCGTACCTGGAAGATTCACAATTTTTTATATAAAAACTAATGAATTACCAGTCAAACATGATAACTTGACTCACAACAATAACATGCTATGTTCACATGTGAAAGAATCACCATTGTTAAGGTTACATAATAAAGGGAAATGGCTTTGTGTTACATTAGTGTGTGTATATCTCCCCTCATGTTGAAGAATACTTCCAAAGGGGGTTATTTGTTTTTCAGCATTTTAAAAAATAAGAATTGCAAATTTTGCTGAGTTTTGCCTAACGGCTTTGTTGGGAGTGAATGGTTTTATTGAGTTAACATGTGCATACCTCAGCTTCTTTCAAACTTAACATTTCTGCCAAATCCGCATCGCCAAGGGGTCTCAACTTGCTGCACAACTCTGACAGAAAACTGGAAACTGCCTCAGCTGTTTTAGACATCCGCAACTAAAATAAACAGACAGAAAAGCATATTAATATTCTATGCAGTGACAGAATCAGAAGAATGGTGGCCAGTCCCACCCCCTCATTAATCAAAATGTTGAGATGTAAACTTAATTCTTATAGTATACAACACAACTTTCATACATCACTTTATTTTCTGTTTTGAAATCTGAGACACTTAATGGCACAGCCATATATACTTGTATGTAGCACTGTACTTCCCTTTAGTTTAAATTAATAACTTTTGTTCTGCACAAAGGTTTTCCAATTTGAAATGATGAGAGAATCTCAAACAGATTAGCGTCTATCCTTTTCTCTTGAAGGCATGTGTCGCTGAGCAGGTAACACCTCAAACTCCAGACCTGAAGGTCTGCGGTTCAAGCGTCCCCCATCGCATTGTTTTCTTAGACGAGGAGCTTCACTCCACTTTGTCGTTCTTCAACCAGGTATTTAAATGGCCGGTACCGGTGACAAACTGCTGGGGACTAGTGCTAGCCCCTGCGATGGACTAGTATCCTGTCCAAGGGGGGAGGGCGGGGGGCGGGGGAGTAGCAATGCTCCTATGCATGCTTCATGCTAAGGTAACCTGGATAAGCACTGGCTGTTTGGGCCTTTGGCTTGTGGTTTCCTTTACCTTTACCTTTTTTTCTCTTGAATTTAGCCAATGATAGCTATTTGTTCTCGTTTAATCAATAATATTGTGCATGTCAGTATAACGAGAGTACTGAAATACCTCAGTGATGTAGCTTGCATGTGTGGGATAGCCAAGTAAGTCTGCCATCTACATCATAAAAGTAGCACAAAAACTATAAATGTCTAAAAATTTTGAAAACAAATTTGTTCCAATTTCTCTAAGCACTGCAAATGACAACACACATAATGTTGACGGAGATAAAGCCTGCAGAAGGTAAAAAAGGGATTTGAGTTAAAAACTTCAAACAAAAAATGGATTGCAACAACTTAAATATTTGTAGTAAACACGTAGTAAACAAAATTTCATTCACATTTCATTGTTATATAAGAAACAATTTGTAGCATACTTGCAGCTAAGGTATATAACATGGAGTGTGTATTTTGAAATAATATAAATAACATTTATTAACCATTATTATTATTATTATTATTATTACTATTATTATTATTATTATTATTATTATTATTATGCCTGCAGACTATACCTTTTTTCTAAGTTCTACAAGTTCTTCTAAAATTGGAGTGTTTTCCTGAATGCACCTGGAAAAGAAATGAATAAAAAAATCTTGATAAACAAGTCTGTCTGACCCTGTTTAAACCATGCTAGTTCACTACCTATGAGAAGAATACATGTACATGCCTTGGTCACACAAAGAGGCTCAACTAAGTCAGTCAATAAAGACAAACTCCTTCAAGCAGCAACCAAAGATGATTATCATTATAATTATCATATCATTATCATTATCAGTGTTAGTATAATACTTTCAAGTATTTCCCAGGAATTACAAAGGAAGTGCAAACCCCTGTCATTCAGAGCACAGTATCATTATCAATATCAATATCAATATCAATATCGTTATCATTATCATTATAGCTATCGTTGTCGTTATCGTTATTACTATCATCATCAATGTAAGTATATTTCCAAGGATTTCCCAGGAATTACAAGGGAAGAGCACATGCAGCAACAGAGCATAACAAACTATGTACCTCCGGTTGAATGCATATTCTATTCTTTGCCTGGTTTTTGGATTGGATGCTTTTCTTGTTATGGGAAAGTAGTGAGGATACTTCAGTGTGACTTTGTTCAAGCCAGCATCAGTCTAAATAAAAAACAATAAACTGATGTCAGTCCCACAAATGCTGTTCGCCTTGGAAACCTCATTCCTGGAGATGGGTATATTGGTGGCTTGAGTTTATTTGCTGCTGGTTTGTGTACATATACTTGAGCTGAAAAGGTAATTTTTTTCTTTAGATTCTCTAGTTTTCCCTTCTTCACAATATTTTATCTGGAGTATGGTAAAAGAAAAGTCACATTCAGCCATTGAATTGTTATTTGCTTCACTTCCAAAGCATACTACAGTCAAGCAAGATAAATGATAATGACATTTTACAACAATCTTTGTAATTATTACTTTCTGGCAGGTGCTGAAGAATCACAGGTCACTTCCAACAGTATGTTTTGAATTGATAAGAGTGATATGTATCAGATACAATATTACTGTCAGTACCTTTTCTAGACTGTTGATAAAATCCTCCTGCATACCAGCTAAACACAGGAATAATAAAAAGTTAAAAGTTTAATGGGGTTTGACAGTTGAGTGTTACTGATAGCCAAAAGGGTAAATACATGTACAAATGTAAAACAAAAGAGCAAAAAGAAATGATGACTATAGAAACAAAGAAAACAAAGGGAAAATGCAAAGAGTTACTCTGGATATAATGTTAAACCCAACAAAAATAGATGAGTTTGGGAGTTGAGGTCAGGGGATCTGGAAAGCAACAAGGCATGGGCAAGAGGTATCCATAGCAACCAACAGTAGGCAGCGACCACCAAAGGCATTGAACATTTACACTGAACAGCCTGGTTGGTGGAATACTTGCCACACCCAATACTGACAAAAAGGGAGGCGAGGGAAAATGCTAGGAATTTTTGAAGGTATAATGACCCACTTGATACAAGTCAACCACTAGCAAGCATAGAGAAACATTGCTCGACTGGAATTATCATAATATTAACTACTTTTTTGAAACAGTTCTAACTTTTAACCCTTGATACATAAATTATGTACAATTTATTGTAATTTGCCCACAGAGGAAACTTACCTAATTCTTCATTGGTAAATTCTAAGATAGTGTTCTCCTCATTCAAATTTTTGTTAAAATCAATTTCCAGACTGCTCATACGAGATTTGATTGCCTTGATTTCTTTTTGAACTTCTTCTGGTAAATGAAGACCTGGCAGATACAACAAAACAAATAAACGGCATGTGCACATGCCAGGTTGATTGCTAATCATTTTTTACATCTCCAGTCTTCAAAACTGAAAGTTCTAAATTTTCTAGGTGATGGACAACACATTTACATTAAGAAACTCGATGTATAGTATTTCAGTGAGATACACAGTACATACCATTTCTTTTACCCAGTTTGATTAACCTCTCCAAAACTCGAGAAGCCTCAGATGACAAAGGCCCTATATTTCTCTCCTATGGAGAAAAAAAATTATACATGAACTTACAACGTACATGCATGATTAACCCTTTAAACCCTAAGATCAAAATTGAGATTCTCATTTACTGTCCCTATACTTTTTCAATAGAAGTAGTGGGGAGAATAATTTTTGATAATGATGACATGGAATCATCAAAACGTCCCGGGTGAAACTTTCAATTTAACAATAGTAGTATGAGAAAAAGGACCAATGACATGGAATAGTACCTCTGATCTGTAAGCAGTTAAAAAAACCCTAGTCATGGATCAGTAGTCAGCAAAAGAGTGGTTTAGTCAGCCTCTAGAGACTTTGTGTCACTGGTTTGAAATAGAGCAGCTGTATCGGGGAACGACTAAATTTTGGTCTGAAAACACAAAATAACTAATAATAACGTTTGATAAAACCTACCTTGAAAGCCACAAGATTGTCAAACACATCCTTTCTCATACTGAAAATGAGGGAAGATTAAATGCAATGTCAGATAATTTCCTTATGATTAAATTTTGTACAGTGTATAGGTTCTGTTCAGTTTCTGTTCAATTTCTTTTTTTCCGTTTGTTTAAGTGCGCAATGTACTGCTATACACAGAGATGAGGGAAAATACAAATCAAGAACAAAACAAAAAAAATAAATTAAACCATTATCACACACAGGTATAATATGCACTAATATGATTTCATTAGCAGACAAAAGGTGAACAAATACAGGGTGTCCAGCGGCATGGTTGCTCAAAAAAATAGGAAAATAGGAAACTCAGGATTGAGAAAACAGGAGAAATAGGAAACTTTGCATTAAAAAATAGGAGAAAAATAGGAAAATCAAAAGTACTTTCGTCGACAAAGATAGCTTCCCTGTACTCCATAAGGGTTATAATAAAGGCTACGAGTCCTCAGATTCTATGTTCACAGGATTTAGATCAACTTTCGTGGCTACGAAGGAGTGAAAATCATCAGTAACGTTTAGTTTATTGGCTCTGTTACGCTGTATCAAATCGGAATGATATGACTGACTACAGGTCGAGGTGGTTCTATAATCAAAGGTGATCATATGGAAATCCCCTTCAAGTTGACGGCAAATCTTTCAAAAGCTTTGAAGAGTGAAATTTCTTAGGATAGAAATTTCTTACGATTGAGTTGTCATTGAAGGATATCGAAAAAAGTCCTTTGGAAAGCTTTCCTTCCATTAATCTGCAATCGGTGGCTGGTTGAGAATATGGTTGTTTGAGTCAAGAGACCGCGTAATTTTAAGTACGGAACCAGGCTCTCCGCGGTGTATGCAAAATGACGCTGGATGATTTTTCTGGCCTGTGTTGTGAGAGGACAACTTGATTCTGTTTTCAGTTTCAAAGATGAACATAAAAGCGAGCAAGACTTCAAAATAAAATATAACATGTACAGTTACTGAAATGCAGTTTCAGTGAGCTATGCAAAATATTTAACAATTATTCCTCGAGCCCGAATGGGCTTTGAGTCAATAGCGGCCGAATGGGCTATTGGCTCAGAGGAAATGAGGGCGAGAGGAATAATTGTTTTTGTAAAATCCAACTGGTTGGTCAAAAATATTGAGAATAAAAAAATTTTACCTAGTTAAAGCTAGACTTTAATCCTTTTTTGCCGCCAAAAAGCCCGCACTTTTCGCTACTAGTGGGCTATAACATATAGCCTAGTAGTAGCTCAACCAATCAGAACGCAGCACTGATAATAGATCAGTAGTTGGATTTTACTAATATTCAATAGTCACGAGGACTATAACACTTCATACAATACATGCAAGTGCACGAAAAAATTATACAAAACGTAACAAAAAAAAATGTTAACCGAACTCTCATAGGCAATAGAGGTCATGGAAAGAACAAATGCAACTGTCATTTTTACTAATATTAGAACAACAAAGTCAACATGCTACTTGCTTTATCATAAATTTCACTCAAAAACACATACAACTATAATTCCATTTTCAATTTTGTTACAAATTTTGGCTTCACCAGCCAAAAAATAGGAAAAATAGGAGGTTTTAGTCTAAAAATAGGAGAAAATAGGAATGGGCTCAAAAAATAGGAAAAAATAGGAAAAAATAGGAACTGGACACCCTGCAAATAATAATAAATTGTATGGTACAAAATATAGTAGACTATAGCATTATAATGTATAATGCAATACCTGACTTCAACTTCAAATTCAGACAATTTTCTATCAGCTTCAGTACTTGCAGTCCTGATTTCCCTGTCTAAAGTAAAAATAATATTGGTAATTTTAACAGATAAGTCCTGTTACAATTAAGGTATGATGGTAATTATTTTAAGCAAAGCATTTTTTTTTCTGTCGATCATTGATCCTGTTATATATTTAATTTGCCTTACTGAAATATAATTTACAGTGATATTTATCTTTTAATAACTTTTACACTGCAAGAAACAGCTCTAATACTGAAAAAAATTATCAGAGTATTGTCAGTGATAAAAAAGCAAATTCTCCTCAAAATGTTGTGGTGAGGTTCTCCCAACATTTTTGCACAAACAATATTATATAGCGTAATATCCTAGGGCATAAACTTTATAATTAGACTAAGACGGCAATGTCTGTAACAGAAACATGACATTTAGGGGTTCAAAATTGGACAATTTTTATCCACACTCCTTCTCTCCCTCCCTCCCAGCTTAAGATGGCTGCAATCCGAACCCTCAATTTATGTCAGCGCCCTTTTCAAACATCGTGTGAAGGGTCAAAATTTATCGGCTTCTTTGAAGAAAAAAACTTGGGGGGATGGAACATCCCCTAGCCACTTAATAGGTGGTCTTAATGGTGGTTCAACTGTATTTTTTTCAGATTCTTTTAATACCGTTTCCACCAGAAAAAGTGGTCTTCCCTTGACAGCTGGAGTGAAATTGAAGTTTTGGATCTGTGGGAGTGGGACTTGTGCCCAAGGCATGAGAGATTAAGGTACCGTAAAATTCCGAAAATAAGCCCCTCCATGTATAAGCCCCTCCAAATATAAACCCCCCAAACGGGTAACGCAAAAAATCCCCCGTTAAATCGCCCCTCCAAATATAAGCCCCCCAGGGGCTTGTACTTGGAAAATTACCCTCAAATACAAAGTAAAACAAAGCAAAAACGGTAAATTTACTTCCAACTATAACGCTAGCCCAATCAATTTAGAAACGCAAATTTCCCTCCGTAAATAAGCCCCTCAAAAAGGGCCTTTGAAAAGTATAAGCCACGGGGCTTATTTTCGGAATTTTACGGTATAAATATACAAGTTAAATAGGATCAATTATTAATGAATGAGGCTGAGTAGGATATGAAGAATTAAGCAGATTGAGGAGGGTGTTACCGAAGGCCTCAAAATAATTCCTAGTTTAAAAATATAGCTAAAACATGCTTATCTGCATCGATGTTAAGTTTATCTTTGATAGTGTACGTTTAGGTTTGTCCGGCTCCCCAAATATTCTCCAAATAGCAGATGTCGACCTCCGAGTTGTCTTCTTGCTGTTTTTGCTATGTTTTTAGCCATTATTTCGCCTAGTTCCAGCTGTAGTTCTTACTCTTGATATGAGTGAAGTGTCTGCCATTTTTTAAAATTTCAACTCAACCTCGTCCCCAGGTCTTCTCGGTTAACAGTGCATTAACCTGTAGAAGGCTGCATTTTTGACGTCATTTCCTCGTTTAACACAAAAATAATTCTTCCAGATTTGGTCATCAGTAACTGGTTATGGTTAATTATGCGTGTGCTTTTAGCCAATCAGAATTGGGGATATATTTTGAATGAATAATATATATTTATTGTTTTACCTGTGGACACATGCTGAGGAAAATCCAGGTTGGATTTTGCAGTATGATATTCAGCTGTGTCATCAGATAAAGCCTAGACAAAAGACAACCATAGTTTCACAATTCCTTTTAATTTGCAGATTATTACTACCTGTATGTACACAACTATCACAGTTATATCAGTCTACCATCTTTAACGCAGGAGTCAAATTTCATATCACGCGGGCAAAGCCAAAAGTAAAAGTTCAAAGTTGCAGTTTGATGTGAAGATCACGATGTGTAAAAAAAAAACTAAATTTGCCCATATTTAGTACGTCGTTGCGAAATATTCCAACAAAAGAACCACTTGTGCGGTCAGGCTTGCAAAACAACAACACGCAACCGTTCATGTGCTCAAAACTCACTCTTACAGAATCAAAAGAGATTGCAGCACGTGGACAGTTCGTGCGCCACGGGAAGAAATAAAAAATTGGATAGACAAAGCAGTTGGTAAACACGTTTATACCTTCAAGCAGTTTTCGTACGTCAGTTCCTCAGGTCTCAGCGCACCGACAGCATTGTAAACTTTCCTAGAACGCTCGATAAGCTCGTCCGTTCGTTTTAAGATCTCTTCAGTGGATAAATTCCAGTCTAATTTCACTCCTTCCGCGACCGCCGCCATTATTCTCAACCAGTATACCACAATGCCTCGGTTTCTGAACAAGAGGAAGAGACCAAGTTATAGTCACGTGACTCCGTATCCCAACAACATGGCGACGAAGGAGAAAGACAGAGATCGCGGTCAGTCGATGACCTCGAAACTGAGCATCGGGAACTACATACTCGGACAAACTTTAGGTGTTGGAACGTTTGGAAAAGTGAAAAGTAAGTGTTAGTAAGGTTAATTGTGTTAACTATACTGTAATTAGGAGAGATCGATGAAAGCGTGCACAACTCCACGTACGCAAAATGCTTAGTCATTTGCATGTAGCAGAAAATTTGCTACACACGAATGAATAAATCACTGGGAAAATACAGTAATAATTGCTGTTATGATAGTATATATACTACCAGGCTCTATAGCATTACTAGGCCTGAATTGAAGGTACAAAGTAATGAAATCAGCGCGTTGATGCCTAACAACTAACGTGTTTGCATGCAAGAACCGTGCGATGTTGGTTCCCTGGTCATTCAAGACTTACTGTTGACTTTCACGCAAGTCAGGCCTCATTGATCTTAGCTTATTTACGTGTTATAAGCATACCTTCATCAACAACTTGATAATTGTATTGACCTTTGAGCGCTGCTGAGAAAACTCTTTATCTTTTATTTGTTGCTAATTCCATTAAAGCTCTTTACTCTTTCCATGTCATTTTATTAAAGTTCTTAATAACGGACTTTGAACTTTATTGGAGATCATGTACATGTAACTGCAAGAGTTCTTTAACTGAAACAAGAAGAAACACAAGATTAACTTTCTCGATGCGTTTATACAGCAGTTGTTTTTCACCACTGTGGCACGCAGTAGTGAACACTTCTTATATTATTTAAAATAGTTTGATACACAATATTAACAAATGTATACTCCTCTGTATACTATGATCTTAGTATACATTAATTATTTTGTATACAGTGGAACCTCGATATAACAAAGGGCCAAAGGACTGGCAAAATTTGTTCACTGTAGCTATATTTCGTTATATCAAGGTTCTTCTCCATATATTTTACTATTACTGGGGTGAAGAAAATCGTTTGTTATACAGAGGATTTCATTGTATAGAAGTTTGTTATGTATCAAACTACTTTATTATATTGCTGACTGTGTGAGTGAATGATTATAAGAATGAAAGACTTCATTTAAAGAAGAGTCATTTGACTTTGATGAAACTGAAAATGGCCCACAAATAAACAGTAATCAAATTAATTAAAAAATATTCTACAAATAAAAGAAATTTATACAGCTGTGAACATAATTTATTAATGGTAAAAAAGATAGAATTATAGAAATTGTTCACAAATTCTGTGTTATTTTTGTCCTTCCTGTCCACTTGGGATTTCTGGCTTAGTTTCTACAAGAATCAAGTGTTCTTTTTGTCATAATATAGTAAATCCAGTAACCAGTCTTGTTCAGTCAAGATGGCCGGGTAGTGCTTCTGATTGGTTTAAGAAATTTTTCCTTGCGGCACGACCAATCATGAGCAATACCCAAATCTGGATATTAGCATGTCATCAGTATTGAATTTCTGCGTTTGTTCCTCAGACTTAATTTCATAGGGAAACCAGTAGTGGCACTTCAAAATGTCAATTGTTTTCTCATGTTAACTTTAGTGTACACAACTACTTTATGGTGATACATACAAAGATTCCATAGGTTCATTTGTCAACAAAAACCCCTACTGAATGAGCTTTTCATTCATGTATAGATTGTCAGTGACATGAAATATGTGAAGCAATAGGATTGTAGAGATCACTTTTAGATGATAGCTTGTGAAAACAGCAATCTTGCTCCTCGCTTCTAGAGACATCTTACCAGGGGGATGTTTGCGCCTCAGCGACAGAAATTTCATACTGATGACGTAAATCAATGTTTACATAATTAATCAGGTTGTTTTGGGGTTCCAAACGTAAATTTGTTTGATTTTATGTTTTCCCCGGTTGATTATGGTGAACTTAATTTGTGTTTCTCTGTGAACGACCTCCGTGAATATGTACGGTTTTGTATTGGATTTATCATGTTTTCATACATCATTGTGACTATTTGTCTTTCGCATTTGTCTGTTTTTTTCTTTTTTTTTTTTTTTTTATAAAAATAGCTATAATACAGTTTAACTACTGCATGTACATGTGACCAATTAGAGCTCCTGACCAGATTCCAGACAGATTTTATGTCATCTGTATGGGATTTTTGTCACTGAGGTATAGTGGCGAGGAGGGAGGAGAGACAGTTGTTTTCTTGGGCTAACTTCATGATTGTCACTGCTATTAGAGAAATTACTAATTTTTGCACTCCTGTTCATTTTAGTGGCAGTACATCAACTGACAGGCCACAAAGTTGCAGTTAAGATCCTCAACAGACAAAAGATAAAGAACCTAGATGTTGTAGGAAAAATAAGAAGGGAGATTCAAAACTTAAAGCTCTTCAGACATCCACACATTATTAAACTGTAAGTATTGGGCTAGCGACTGAGCTTTTGCTTGAAATGATCTTGACCCCTATTAATGAATGGAAGTTTTATCACGTGGCAAAAAATATCTTCTTTTCTCCTTTGATACAGTGAGTTTAATCAGTTTACTTTCTTTTAATCCAAATTGTGCAATCTGAATGCATGATCACTGAACTTCGAACTTTTAGATATTTAAGATTCTAGTATTTCAGTGCTGTGTGATCAAAAAAGGGAGACTGGAGTGATGGGAGATTATCTCAAGGAGTGTTGGTGCGATTAACCCATTACAAATCCTGAAATCATGAAATGTGATTTTACTTTGCTGGCCTTAACTAATTCCTGGCTAACAAAATTTGTTGTAAAAATTATTCTTGATTTTTATAATATTTATTCTGTACTATTCCAGAGGGTCAGCTGAGCATCTATTCTCAGGGTTTTCAACAGTTTTTGAAGTAGGAGTTGCGTTTATTTGAGTAGGAGTTGCAAGGCCCGGAGGGCCTTGCTCTCTAGGGGGGTCTGGGGGCATGCCCCCCCCCCCAGGAAATTTTGAATTTCTAGACTCTTGGAGGCGCATTTTCCCGCATTTTGAGACGCAGAACTAGCAAATTTTAGATATCGAAAATACTGATAAATTTTGATGCTTTTAGTAACTTTATTAACCACAATATTAGGGTACGCTTTAACCACATTATTACCCGCAGCATCCTTTTTCTTTTTCTTGTTTGTCACTGTCAGCGACCACATCTCCCGTAAACCACGCTGTCGCTTTTCTGCCATTCTGCCGTGTTCTTGGAGACGAAATGTGGCGTTTTATATAGAGTCGCTTCAGAAACCGCTAACTACAATGTTCCCTGTAACTGAGACCCAGTCTTCGACTCGTCCTCAACGTTACGCAGAGAACGTATTTTAAAAGCAGACTCAAGATGTTTTGGCGAAATTCTCCAGAAAAATTTCAAGTTTGCTTGCTCGCAACAGCTTTGTGAACACTTACCACTTTTTATCAAAAGTTTTATTTGTCATATAATTTACCTAAGGGAAAGTAGGCGTCGCAAATCAAAAAGTTGCCGTGGGATGCGACGGCCGACGGCTGATTTTGAAAACACTGATTCTCCAAAATAAATTACCCCATTTATCAAAGATGTCTTTGATCTACAAACTCCTCACTACTGAGTCATCATTAATGCCTGTTGTTATTTTTGATTGTTGTATACAGGTATCAGGTCATTAGCACTCCTTCGGATATATTCATGGTTATGGAGTATGTGTCAGGAGGGGAATTGTTTGACTACATTCTAAAGCATGGAAAGGTAAGCATCCGTGGGCCTTCTAGGATCAAATTCAGTGCTGTTAAGATGCACGTGAGCTAAGGTGCTTTGCTGCTTATAAATTCTCATGCTTCAATAATAAGATTTATTGTTCATGTACTATTAATGACTGGTGCTAAAACCCGTCTTGAACATGTAATGTGATTCGGTTCTCATTAAGTGCCGGCAACCAACTAGAAAACTGGCTACTTTGAGGTCTTAGCCATCTGCTTTTGGGGAAAAATTGGTAAAGTGATGATGTGAAATCTTCAAATTGCCTACCGCACTTGACTGCCAATCCGTCTACTTTTACATCCTAGCTGTCTACTTTAAAACTTAATGAGAACCCTGATGATTATCTAATTGCATTACTTTACTCTGCTGTTTTGTATTTTTAGCTTGAAGAAAGAGAGGCACGCAGGTTTTTTCAACAGATTATATCTGGAGTAGATTATTGTCACAGACACATGGTGGTCCACAGGTATGGAATGGTGTCTTTCTTGGTACAGCGTAACAGGGTTATTATAATCGTGATTAACTGGCAGGAGACTGGTTGTAAATTATGGCTTTTCTGTACTTTTTCTGTACTTATTTGTGACAATCTTCTTTTTTTAGTTCCTGGTGCCACTTCACGGCCCAGTTCCTTTTCTAGGCTCTGTATTAACAAATTTTGTTTGCATGATACCACTAGAAAGAGCCATGTAACAGAATAAGTCACACCAGTGCAAGTTCACCGAAATTGCTGTACCAGTTTCAAGAATTTCATTTTAGCGCAAATCTTGCTCATAAACACCCCTTGAGTATCCTCAGTGTGACAGGTGTCATTGGAGCTTGCCATGGTTACCCTATCAGTTACATGTAGCTCTGTTTATTTTTTATGTCTTTGCCTCAGTGTTGCTCATTGCCAGCACCCACTCTTTATACGTATCCTCTTTAACCCCTTAAGTCCCAGGAGTGACCAACATCAATTTTCTCCTAACAATACCAATAATAATTAAAAGAAAAGTTTATGAGAATAAATAAAATGATCACCTAAGGGAAAATGCTTTGATCTTTGAACAAATTCTCTCAACTAATTCTGTAAGGAAATGTATGGAGATCAGTTTGGAGAATTTGTATGTGGATAATGGGGCTTAAAGGGTTAATGTGCCTATTAATAAGTTAATATTGTGAAAAAACCCTGACCTTTTTGTCCCTTTTAATTGCCAATATTGAACTCGACCAGTATTTCCCGACTACTGTTTGCCTTAGATTAGCTTGATATCGCTAAATTGTCATCTTATTCAGTTAAATGTTTCAAATTATTTGATTAGGGATCTTAAACCAGAAAATCTCTTGCTGGATGCGCAAGCAAATGTAAAGATTGCCGATTTTGGTCTCTCCAACATGATGACTGATGGAGAATTTCTTCGAACAAGTTGTGGATCACCTAACTATGCTGCACCTGAGGTTATTTCTGGAAAGTAAGTCTGCTTGTTGACATACAGTGGTAGTACATAAAAAGGAACCAGGTTCATAAAGCTCTTCAACATCCATTTTCTTGACATTATTTACTACAGCTGACTAGACTCTCTTGACACCTCTGTAAAACAGACTCCTAAGAAGGCAGCGTGGCCGACTGTTTAGAGCGCCGGACTTGCAATTCGGAGTCCCCGAATTCAAGTCCCACTCTGACCGCTAGCTTGATTTGTTTGCAGTAGTCCCACAAATTCAAATCCTCGACCATGCTTGTAAATAGCCAGCTGGTTTGCCTCCAGCCAGTTGGGATTCTTAACCCTGTTAAGGTCAATTTGAATTGTCACTAGCATTAGTGCTATAAATACTGCCAGGGGTAAATAACGGAATTATTATTATTACTGTTATTAATGATTGCTGCTGTTCTTTTGCAGGCTTTATGCAGGACAAGAAGTTGATATATGGAGCTGTGGTGTGATTCTTTATGCCCTTTTATGTGGAAGTGTGAGTATCAAATTTAAAAAACCTTCTCTTTGAATTCTAAAATTCCCTTTCTCTGTTTTGTAATGGCAGAAAATAGCATCTTTGGTAAGTCCTCCACTTATTTTGGTTTGTTTTTCTCCTTTCAGCTTCCATTCGATGATGAGCACATACCAACTCTTTTCAAGAAAATTAAAGGTTGGTAGTTCTACTCTCTATCTCTTTCTTTTTTCCCCTGGAACAGGATGTATGTAGCTATTAATTTTGTATGGTTTGGTAGTATTTTCTCTTAAATAAAAATTATTATTATTGTTATTTCCTTCAGGTGGTGTGTTTTACATCCCGTCACATCTTTCAGCGGAAACCAGTAGTCTTCTCTCTTCAATGCTCCAAGTTGATCCAATGAAAAGAGCTACAATGCAACAGATAAAGTGAGTTGGATATACTGTATTGAGTTGTCTTCATGTGAAAATTAGAAATTACTGCATCTCAAAAAGGTATTGCTTGAGTACTGTCCATTTTGTGAAAAATTTGTAAATGTTTTATTATTTCTCATTCATGATTTTGCTTTTGTTGTCCTTAAAGATCTGTAGCTTGACTTAACACCTACAAAAGCATGTTGTTGAGATAATGAATCTACATGTATAGAAAATGCAGGGGAAATAAGTTCTTTGTTTCATGGTAACAAAATAATTAAATTATTCTTGCAAGAAGAAAGAAGTCAAAGAATTAAATGATAGTGATCAATGATGTATTTGATTCCTTGTCATTGTGTTAATGAAGCTTTGACCTTTTGTGGTACATGTAATTGTCTCATTTTGAGGGACAATTTTGATATAAACATATAAGATTATTTTCCCTGTTCAAGAAAGAAAAGCAATGAAGATATTTACGTGTACAATGTACAGTCATCTTTTAAAGTTGATTGCTTTGTCTGATGTGAGTGTTTGATCTTTAATAATTATTTAAATACACTGTATCACTCCCGGTTTTTCCTTCAGAAATCATGAATGGTTCAGAAAAGATCTTCCAATTTATCTGTTTCCATCATCAAAATTAGAAAGTGATGTCATTGACCAAGAGTGCTTGACACAAGTTTGTGAGGTTGGAATTTCTTACTCTTTATAATATTTTACTTATCTTCTTTTGTATGTATAACTGACTACTTTTCTTGTGATTTGGTTTTGTATGTAATTCTAAACCTTTGACTCTGTGAATCAAATCTTTTAGTCTGACCATCAATTACTTTCACATCGAGTGTTTCCTGTGTCATTTTAATTTTTTTAAAATTACATCATTAGGGGCATTGTTTAACTTAAACTTGTTAATCTGAAAAGACATCCCCATTGACCTGTTCGGCTAACTCAATGTTGTACCCAATTCAAACCCTTTGGAAATGAAATGTTTTGTTTCAGGAATTCCTTGTCATTTAAATGAGAATGCCACTTTATAATGCAAATACAATACACAAAGAATTCTTAACCCCGGAAGATTCCAATTGGGTACAACATTGAGTTAGACAAATAGGTCTGTTGGGCTTTTTACATTTCTATGATGTATGTGAAATGATTTCCCTTCCCTCCCCTCCCCTCCCCTCCCCTCCCCTCCCCTCCCCTCAGTTCCTCAGAATTGCTTGAGCCAGCAGTGGTGGTATATGTTTGTAGTCACTGTAGTTTATTAATTTTGTCTGAAAGACAATTTAATGATGTGTTCCACTATATAAATATTTTTCACTCAACAGAAACTAAACTGTCATGAAACTGATGTGAGATGGGCAATAAAGAATGGAGATACACATGATCAACTGAAGATAGCTTATCACCTTATACTCGACAACAAGAGAATGAGAATGCTTGGTAAGTTCAGTATTGGAATGTGACCGGTTTCTTTGGAGGAACAGGCTTATTAGGCATTGGGATAAACTTTATTTATTTATATTTTTTACAGCTGAAGGTGAGGGAAAACTACATGTACAGGAGTTCTACTCATCTGTTTCTCCACCTACCTCTGCATTTATTGTGAAAGATTCGACGTCTCTTGTGGTAGGTGTCTGTGTTTACAAAAATTGTTTCAAACAGCAGTTTTAGCTCATCAAAGAATTTACGGCGGGAGGGGGGGGGGGAGTATAGTTGAAAGGACTCTTACAGCGGAACATGATAGCTTCAGCTTGCCAGAAGTACGATCTGTAAAACAGAATTTCTTTGCACCCACAATATACGCATTAACAAGTTGAAAACATTCATTTAAGGTCGATTAACAGTGAAGCTATGGCTCCAGCTTGTTCCCTGAAAAATGCATTTAGTATAAGGTTTATTAGATCAGTAAGTATTATTAAAGATCTGCCTATTTTTCACCAGACCACAACAGCAACACAGCGACCCTCATCCACTTCAGTTGATGTTTTAAGAACTGGGTCGACTGCTCTTCCCACTACACCATCCAAGAAAGTGCCATACCTCAGGTTAGCCCTGGGAAAGCGACCCAAATGGCATTTAGGTAAGTTTGTATTAGGCATACAGATAGTTTGTACAACCACCAGCTGTAAAAGTCAAGGAAGCCTGGTCAGTCTTGTAGCCAGTTTAGGACTAGGAAATCACTAGATTTGTCCATTGACATGTTAATGAAAGCTATATAATCAAAATAATGCCATCATAATAAAGCTATCAAGTTCTTTCTCAATAGCATTAGACAACTTCATGGTGAGTTTTCCTTCTGACGATAAAATCTGTGTATGAAGCCCTGTGATGTTACATTTCAGATTAAACCTCTTTGCCAGAACGTTTTTGTGATACCTTTTATTGTTTAGGATTTTGTACAAAAGAATTTGATTCTGCCATTGAATTTTTTTTTTTGGTCATGGGCAGGAGCAAAACACTTGAACAGCTCAACTTTTTGTCAGTGTTGGATTAAATTAACAAAGAATCACCAACCACTCGAAGAAATGAATAATGGTATCTCTAGCCTATATTTAGTTTATTGAGTCTTGTCATGTTTTTTGTCTTGTCTTGACAAGTCTTGCCCTGAATCATATTTTGAATTTGAGAAAAAACCGTGTTAATGATTTTTATTTTTGATTACAAGTTGTTGACCTGAGATCAGGCTCAATTTTCGTTTCGCTTTGTAATAACATTCCAGTGGTAGCCGTTTAAATAGAGAGAATGTATGAGAACCGCTAAAATTGGACCTGATCTCAGGTTAACAAGTTGTTTGTTTGTATGATTTCTTGCAACAGGTATTCGGTCACAGAGTAAGCCAAATGACATAATGGGAGAAGTATACCGAGCCATGATGTCTCTAGGATATGTGAGTGCTCACTTGAAATTCATCGGAATTTTAAGTCATTATTAATGTTCATTTACCGCACACATGTACACTCCCCCGGTCTCATTCTACACTTGCTGTTCTAGTCATCACCACTTATTAAATTTTAATGAACTATGATTTAGTAACCTTTGTAGTAAAAAGTTTTATTTATTGGAAAAATATTGTATTGGAAAAATTATAATGCCCTGAAAAACACTGTCCTTGTGTTGACAACAGTTTATGTACTTGAATGTGTTTGTGAGAATTATTGTGGGTAACTATTATAACTAATGAGGTTTTTTGACCTCTATAGGAATGGAAGATAATAAATCCCTTTCATCTTCGAGTGATACGTCACAATAACGGCACAGGAAAATATGTAAGTATTTTGATACATAGTCACTATATAATATAGTTTGAGTGTTTTGATCTAATCAGTAACTTGTTGCAAAATTCAATGTTAACAAAAATACCAACAACTCAAACTTTTTATTGGTATTTTGTACACTCTGATAGGGAGAATAGAAAAATAGAGTTCTGATGATTTTATTTCAGCACGCTCTTCATAAACTATGATTTTTTTTCTTCGTTTTGTAGACCAAGATCGCCTTGCAGTTATACCAAGTTGACCACAAGAGTTATTTGTTGGACTTTAAAAGCCTCCCTTGCATAGACCCTCCAGAACATTCTGAGGGAGTTATAACATCTGGAAAATCCTCCCGGAAATCATCATGTAATTCTTCCTTTAGTAGCCTTAAAGATTCCGATAACTTGAGCTCTCCTGGTCACACTGGCTCACATCACGTTATGGAATTCATGGAAATGTGTGCCAATCTCATTGTTGCTCTTGCTTGTTAAAGGAGGTGGGATATAGTTCTAGGATAATATAGTGAAAAGGAAGCAAATGGAAAGGTACATAAATCAGTGGAGGTGCATTTCAACACCAGAGGAAGTGATACAAATTGGTTGCCTGAGCGTAAAGTTATCTCAAATCAGTTTTTTTATGCATCATGAAACTGACATATGTGCGATATGCCACTTAACAAAAGTATCAACCATGACGGGGGAAAACATGTATGGAGACATTGACATCGTTTCCCTTGTAAACATGCAAGTTGTGGATGGAAGTGTCAAGAGCATGATGGATTAAAAGTAAAGAGAGAAGGAAAGATAAAAAGCGAAAATATCAAAGGTGTTCATGCTTTGGTTTCTACTAAGGACAGTACTTCTGACTGCAATTTGTGGTGAACATTTGGTAATACTAATCCACAGCAGAAAAATTAATGAATAAAACAAGCTGAAGAAATAGTCTTTGGTAAATGTACTGTAAATTACATTATATTTTTAAAATAGGGAAGCCTTTGGAATTTCAAGAAACGTATGTTTACTTGACAGTATTTTTAGGTTACATCCAAGCAAATCTGGATACGTTTCAGGAGTCTGCATTTTAATTTTTTTAACACGAATCAGCCCTCTGTCCACATGAAACCAGTGAATCTGGTCACCGAAACTCCCTTGTTTTGAAACTGCTCTCTAGATTCCGGATAAAAATTATGCAGTTTCAAAAATGACTGAATTCGAGTGGACATGGCCTTATGTGTACCATTTTTTTTTCCATCGGGACTTCTTTAAGGGGCCTAAACTTAACAGGCATTTTCCCTTTGAAGATGACAGAAAAAAAATAAAAAGTTATTCATTAATATTATTTATTGCCCAAGTGGCCTAAAACAGTTAAGTGTAATTCTTCAAAAAGTGCTGCTGCTTTGTAGAGGATTCATCCATGAAGACAACAAATTGCAGTACGATTCAGTCAGTTACATTTTTATTCTTTACTCATGACAAACTTGTTTTGTTCGCATGAAGATAGCAACGGATAATTCCATGTACATTAGAAGTAAAATTACCGACAGCTTTATGCTTCGTTTAGATGCTACTAAGTTTCAGAGGTGATTTCTTTTCTGGGAATGAGTCACCAGCGTGTTGTTTACTTGTAACAGAGGATTGACTATACAATTGAACCTCGATTAACGAACTCTTACAGCTGTATATAAAAAAGTGCAAACCAAAACATGAAAGACAAAACTTTGCCTTTAAGGATATAAGAACACTTGCTTCAATTCCAGACTGGCCGTATGTTTCATCAGTGAAATGTAAGATCTCATCTTGCTGCTTACATTAGAGCTGATGTGGATATCCCATAAGTTCTTCCCTGGTTTCATGAGACATTTAATGTTATATAGACAAAGGAAAGCGTTGTTATTCTTGTCCAAGTGATTTAAATTTGGTTTGAAAGAACTTGTGTTATACTAAGGTTTAGATTTGCAAAGGTAAGAAAAGTTGTAGCAAACCCAGTTTGTCTAAATTTTTTTTAGGTATGTGACTGCCAAGTTTTCATTTTGCAGTTTATTTTGGTGTACGGTTAAATCTCTTCCACACAACAGAAGTTGTGTCAGACTAATATTCGTATTAAGAAGAGTACATTGCAGTAAGTTTCAAGCAGTTCAGTCAGTTGCTTTACTTACAGGGAGTTTTAGTTGACGACGTTAGAGGATCGTGGAGTATCTATATTCATCTCAGAAAAGTGTCTACCATTCAGAGACCCTGAGATACACTGTTTCCAGTTTACAGCTACAGGAACGACAGGTACCTTAACCATGAATACGGATGGACAGCAGTCTATTACCAGTGAGTAACAACTAGGCTACAGGCTGGAGTGATGATACCAATACCACATTTGGGGAAACATGTTTCCTTTATTATACACGTATGGGATCCCCATACACAGAAACCCGTATACAGAAACGGTGTATTTTAAGGTCTTTAATGTTACCATAGTACCTGGTTTCTGTCAGAAGGGGCTTTGCCCAACCTCCTCTCCAGAGCAAAGGGGGATTAAACCACCCTGGGGATAAAGGTGGATTTGACCGTAACAGTACTTGTTTTGTGACTGCTATGTTTTTAGGTATTCAGTAAATTAAAATGTTATTGGTAAATAATTAGCATGCCTATTATTAAGCAACAAGGCATCTTCCTTTCCAAATAGCCTAAAAGTTATTTCCTATCCTTTTTGCCCTGCTATTTGGGTAAAGGAAAGATAAAGCGGTTTTACAGGCTATTGTTTTGGGAATAAAAGTGCATTTAGGTAGAGTTGTTATTATCATATTTATTTACCCTGCCTTTAATTTGTAGCTAAGTTATGAAATTTATTTGCAGAGGTATTAAACAGTTATTAGAGGTAACAGATTTTTTTCTAAAATAAGTTGAATAAACTTTAAAACAGATGGAAGTGACTTTCCTCTTGTTTTGGCTAGTTGTGTATTTGTTTGCTTGTTTGAGTGACCTGGTGTTACATTTTGAAAGAGGGCGTGGTCCTCCCCCCTCCCCCCTCCTTACTGTACCCCTTTCCGCCTACCATGACCTGTCTCTTTACATTCGAATTTCAAATTTCAAGAGCCTAACGCTCAGAGCATCTGTCGCCTACTTATCAATGTCGCTTTAGCTTGAATTTTTATTTTTTCGAAATATTTCCTGTGTAATTCACTAACGTGCGATTGATCCATTGTGGTAGCTGATCGTCTGGAGAAAGAGTCCTCCTTCTCACTCTCTGATTGGTTGAGAGTTCTTAGAGCAAGCGGGAGTGGGGAATGGATAAAGGGGTAATCTAAGACAGTCTTGGATTCTCGATTCCAAAATGAGTTTCTGTGGAACTTATTCCAATCGTTGGGAGAGATGAAAAAGGCCGTTCGCTCCTTTTAGATAAGTTGTATAAAGCTAAGGAGGACTTAACTTTACCGCTATTGAGGAGCCTTTGCATGTAGGATATCTCTCGCTCTTCCTTGAGATTCTACTTTTAACAGAAGAAAACAAAAATTCATGAGGCGAATTTCATGGCGGAGGCCCTTAAAGGCTCGTCCAAAGTCCTGGACGCCGGACCTCACGCGAGTCGCGACGCCGACGCGTTTTCCCGCCAAAACTTGTAAGTTTGTTGTCAACAAGAAAAGTAGCAAATTTTAATGAAGCGTTTCAGTGTAGTTGACTATTGATTTTTTTTTTTGGTGTTGTTGTAAATACGTAAGCCAAAATTTTGCTTTCCTAAAACTGCAACTTTTTCTCAAGCTGCATTCAGTTAGTTGTTCTTGGACAACGACGCGACGATGTTAAAATCTGTCGGAGCAGAGGAGAAGCCAAAAACACACTTGTTGTTGGTTGTCGTAAGTTTGAGCTTGACTGAGTTTGTTATGAGTTTGACTGAAAGTCGTGTATATCCTAGAAGTTCATATTTCAACAACAATGATTTGTTTTTGCCAAACAGTTTTGATTCTCAGGGTTAGCTTTTAAAAAACATGACCTCTTCAAACGCAAAGACGAACAAGCAAGTTGACTTGGATAACTTGATTCAAGAATTCTTGCAATGGCAAACGGTAAGTTGAGGTTTTACTATCTAACTTATTATTGATTAGAAATATAAATATTGAGCTCAAGCTAAAAACAATTTAAGATTAGTTTTGAGCTTATTTTATTAGAAGTAATTTTTTTCCCGTTGACGTATAAATTTACAGGCATTAAGAGATGCGGCTCACGAAAACAATTGCCTTAAAATGGAGATCCGTTCCCTCACAAGAAAACTTGAAACGAGCCAAGAAGCAGAAACGATTGCATTGGAAGGTGGGTCTACCAGGTATTCATAAATGAAAGCCTCTGTACCTGTGCCCCATGTCCACATTTTAAATTTGAAGTCCTTCTCTATATTCCTCGACCTTTTAGACGCTGGAAAGTTAAAAGGAATTATAGACAGTCTCCAAGGAGTTTTATCCAAACGCTGTGACCAGGAAGGTATTTTTATTATCATTATTATTAATTTTTTTTGTTGTTGTTTTTTTTTTTACAGTGAAAGAACTCGTTCTGATAGTATTTCTTAATAAATGGCAGACAACCACTTGACACTTAATTACCAACCATTTCTCTTAGCTTTCTTCTTCTTTCATTCCTAAAGGCTTTCCCGACCATTTGCTATACTATCAACCAGCATACATACACTAATTCCGAAAAGTTTTTTTTATGGTTCAGTTGGTTTTGTCATCGAATTCATGACTTCAGTATTAACAAAAGGCGTCAAATATAATAGCCTAGCTAACGGCAGATCCTCGCCAACCTTCTCTATCATTTTTATTTAAGTTCTTTTTTTTTATCACTTTTTTCCACCCCTCAGCATCCCATCATTTCCTCCCTATATTTCTTGCTTCTTCTTTGCCTTCCGTACTTCAAAAACAAAAATATTTTAACTATATGATCCAGGTGTTCCCTTTGTTTCTTTAGAAGAGAATGAGGGTCTAAAATCGCAGATCTCGAAGATGGAAGAAAAATTCAACAGCCTGGAAAAGGTTTATATATCCTTCTCATCCTCTGAATATTTACGTGATTAAATTTTCATATTATTTCAATGTCCAAAATAGCTGAAAACGAGACAATTTGTTTTGATATATATGGCAATTTCTTTTTCCATTTAATAGTTCGACGGTTGAAGTTTACCATTTACATAAAGCTCAACGTACGTTTCCACAAATGTCCAGTGCTGGCCACAAGATCCATACTTTCCTTTTTCATACTTAGTTCCACACTTCTCAGAGGTGTGGAAGTGTGGAAAAGTCTGAGGAAGTAAGGATATTGTCGCACTTTTCCCACAGGCACTAACCCCTTGTAATTCTTTACTTAGTTCCACACTTCTCAGAGGTGTGGAAGTGTGGAAAAGTCTGACAAAGTAAGGATATTGTCGCACTTTCCCCCAGTCATGAACCCTTTGTCATTCTTTACTTAGTTCCACACTTCTCAGAGGTGTGGAAGTGTGGAAAAGTCTGACAAAGTAAGGATATTGTGGCACTTTTCCCCCAGTCATGAACCCTTTGTCATTCTTTACTTAGTTCTGCACTTCTCAGAGGTGTGGAAGTGTGGAAAAGTCTGACAAAGTAAGGATATTGTGGCACTTTTCCCCCAGTCATGAACCCTTTGTCATTCTTTACTTAGTTCTACACTTCTCAGAGGTGTGGAAGTGTGGAAAAGTCTGACAAAGTAAGGATATTGTCACACTTTCCCCCAGTCATGAACCCTTTGTCATTCTTTACTTAGTTCCACGCTTCTCAGAGATGTGGAAGTTTGGAAAAGTCCGACAAAGTAAGGATATTGTCGCACTTTTCCCCTGGTCATACGAAACCACTGTCATTCTTTACTTAGTTCTACACTTCTCAGAGATGTGGAAGTTTGGAAAAGTCCGACAAAGTAAGGATATTGTCGCACTTTTCCCCTGGTCATACGAAACCACTGTCATTCTTTACTTAGTTCTACACTTCTCAGAGATGTGGAAGTTTGGAAAAGTCCGACAAAGTAAGGATATTGTCGCACTTTTCCCCTGGTCATACGAAACCACTGTCATTCTTTACTTAGTTCTACACTTCTCAGAGATGTGGAAGTTTGGAAAAGTCCGACAAAGTAAGGATATTGTCGCACTTTTCCCCTGGTCATACGAAACCACTGTCATTCTTTACTTAGTTCTACACTTCTCAGAGATGTGGAAGTTTGGAAAAGTCCGACAAAGTAAGGATATTGTCGCACTTTTCCCCTGGTCATACGAAACCACTGTCATTCTTTACTTAGTTCTACACTTCTCAGAGGTGTGGAAGTTTGGAAAAGTCCGACAAAGTAAGGATAATGTCACACTTTTCCCCAGTCATGAACCCTTTGTCATTCTTTACTTAGTTCTACACTTCTCAGAGATGTGGAAGTTTGGAAAAGTCCGACAAAGTAACGATATTGTCTCACTTTCCCCCAGTCATGAACCCTTTGTCATTCTTTACTTAGTTCCACACTTCTCAGAGGTGTGGAAGTGTGGAAAAGTCCGACAAAGTAAGGATATTGTCGCACTTTTCCCCTGGTCATACGAAACCACTGTCATTCTTTACTTAGTTCTACACTTCTCAGAGGTGTGGAAGTGTGGAAAAGTCTGACAAAGTAAGGATAATGTCACACTTTTCCCCTGGTCATACGAAACCACTGTCATTCTTTACTTAGTTCTACACTTCTCAGAGGTGTGGAAGTATGAAATAGTCTGACAGAGTCAGGATATTGTCGCACTTTCCCCCCAGTCACGAATCCCTTGACATTCTTTCCTTAGTTACACTCCTATGTATGAAAAGAGAATAAAGCGCAGTGGGAGTATTTGTTGGTTTTATTCCTGCAACTCGTTTTACATCTTTTTAAATGCTATTTTAAGTTTAGACAACAATTCTATGACTAGAAGATATTAGCCTTGTTTCACTGCCATCTGTTTGAATACCCGACCATAAAACAAGCCTACCTTTTCTCTGTCACGAAGTCCCCGTCAGTCCTTTATCTTCGTTTATTTATTTATTTATTTTTCAACGGAAACCTCAACAACGTCATCTCATCTATGGATTTTTATGTTTGAAATTTTTCATCTTAATGTGCCATATGTCAGACGTCTTATTCTGGGTTTTTCTCCTTCCTATAGATCTATTCGGCTGACTCATGCTCACTGTCGTACCCTTTGGGTATAAAACGTTTTGTTTTAGGAATTTCATATCATTTAAATGTGAATGCCACATCATAACGCAAATACAATACACAAAGAATCTTAACCCCGGGTACAACAGTCAGGTCTCTTAAGATCGTGACAACGCTGAAAATAGGCAGTAAAGAATGCAGAGTATGTGCGTTCTATCTTCCTTGCTTTAAGATCAACTTGATAAAGTTTATAAATGCTCAAATCAATTGTTATTGTTCTATTCCTTCATCAGGTTCATGACCTAAATTGGTCTAAAAATATACAGCATTCTGTATAAAGTAATAATTGTGTCTTATCGGCCTAGAGTAGCTACCTGCAGATCTCTCTGTGGAAAGGGGGGATTACTGTTTAGGTGCGTGTTATAGGGTCGGGAATATTTATGTTATCTCTACTGCATGTGACAATACTAAAATATTTGCATGGTCCACCCTCCTCTTCGTCTTTAGAGAGTCACCCTTAGGTGAATTCTTTTTCGAGGTTTCTTGGCCTCGAGCCGCTCGCCTCGGAGCGTGGCGTTGCTTCTTCTTCATAATTTATGTCCAACATTTACATAACCTTAGAGAAGAGGAAAAACTGCGAAACAGTGGATATGTGGCGTAATCTAACAATTATCAAATTTGAACCCGTACTGATAAGGAAGAAAGCTTGGTTGGAGATCGGATTTCTTAACTTTAAGTTTCTTTCAACAGCTGGCATTGAAACAATGGCTATATCTGCTATTCAAAATAAAAACAGTTCTTAAGGAAAAATGTAAAAAACCAGACAGAAATAAAACCAAGTGCTCATAAAGCGCACTGAGCTTCTCGTGACTCAGGGAAGTGCAACAGTAAACTCACCTTGTCAGACTATTCAACCCTTCCACACCTCCGAGAAGTGTGGAACTAAGTAAAGAATGACAAAGGGTTCTTAACAGGGGGAAAAGTGCGACAATATCCTTACTTTGTCAGACGTTTTCACACTTCCACACCTCTGGGAAGTGTAGAACTAAGTAAAGAATGACAAAGGGTTCATGACTGGGGGAAAAGTGCGACAATATCCTTACTTTGTCGGACTTTTCCACACTTCCACACCTCTGAGAAGTGTAGAACTAAGTAAAGAATGACAAAGGGTTCATGACTGGGGGAAAGTGAGACAATATCGTTACTTTGTCGGACTTTTCCACACTTCCACACCTCAGGGTAGTGTGGAACAAGGTAAAGAATGACAAGGGGTTCTTAACAGGGGGAAAAGTGCGGCAGTATCCTGACTTTGTCAGACTTTTCCACAGTTCCACACCTCTGAGAAGTGAAGAACTAAGTAAAGAATGACAAGGGGTTCTTAACAGGGGGAAAAGTGCGACAATATCCTTACTTTGTCAGACGTTTTCACACTTCCACACCTCTGGGAAGTGTAGAACTAAGTAAAGAATGACAAAGGGTTCATGACTGGGGGAAAAGTGCGACAATATCCTTACTTTGTCGGACTTTTCCACACTTCCACACCTCTGAGAAGTGTAGAACTAAGTAAAGAATGACAAAGGGTTCATGACTGGGGAAAAGTGTGACATTATCCTTACTTTGTCGGACTTTTCCACACTTCCACACCTCTGAGAAGTGTAGAACTAAGTAAAGAATGACAAAGGGTTCATGACTGGGGGAAAAGTGCGGCAGTATCCTTACTTTGTCGGACTTTTCCACACTTCCCCACCTCTGAGAAGTGTAAAACTAAGTAAAGAATGACAAAGGGTTCATGACTGAGGGAAAGTGAGACAATATCCTTACTTTGTCGGACTTTTCCACACTTCCACACCTCTGGGAAGTGTGGAACTAAGTAAGAAGTGAAGAAACTCTGGATTTCATGGCCAGGGCTGGACATGGCTCTACGTTTCCTGTTTTTATGGCAATATTTCAAGTCGGGTTATGCAATTGCTACAGTATAAGGCATTTGCAACAAGCTCTAATTGCCTATTAATTAAATAAAATATATCCTTAATTTTTTTTTCGGTCTTAAAGGAACACAAACTCCAAATGTCTGAAGCGTTTAAGAATCTTGAGATTTCAGAGCAAGCTCACAGACAGGAGCTCCTAAAATTCAAGGAAGAGACTCTTCAACAGAGTAAGAATTGTTTTGCTACTTAAAAGGCATCGAT